>NW_017196878.1:0-8319 GCF_001704415.2 Capra hircus
TGAGGCACTAATATCTGCTGTCCATCCCATGGCATTATGATTTAGGATCAAGTAAAAGTATATGAAAACAGTTTAAAAGTATAAAGCTCTGACCGAATGTTGTTATTGAGGAAAATGCATGTTTATCTATTTTCATTGAAACAATTGCTAAATTCAACCCTGTATTTTAGGATTTTTACTACAGGTAAAAACATAATAATGAAAAATTTATGTATACACACACATACATACACACACACCACAAGTAATGGAAACAATTTATATTCTATGCAATTTTCTGCCTTCTAGACCTACTAATGAAAAGTCTTGCCAGGAAGAAAATGTTTAATTGATGATTTTAAACTTTGAGAGATATACATCCTTACCCTTTTGTGATTCACCCAAAGGGATTTTCTTTAAGGATTGTATAACCCTTATTTTCAGAGGAATTTTTTTAAAAATATCTTTAAGTTTCAGGAGTTACAACTTGTTCACTGTGTCATCTGACTTCTCATTTTATAGATGAGGATGCTGAGGTCCAAAGTGAGATTCATGGCCATAGCTTTAAATGGCTTTGCCAGGTAAAAGACAAAATGAAAATAAAATTGGTTATTTCAGTAGGATCACCATCTAGTGAACACTGCTTATGCAAAGAAAATTAAGAAAGTGTGTCAATTATAAGATCCTCATAGCAATCTTCTCTACTAATTTCTTCCCATTTCTGTACATTTTAAATCGCATATTTTATTACTATTAAAGTAGGCAACAAGGCGACAAAGGAGCAATGCCCCAAGTGGTGTTTACCCAGTGTAGTGGCCCACTATCATAAGCACACATACGCTCAGTGTGGAAGGAAATAGACAGCAGAGAGAGGTTGCCCCAGGTCGGTAACAGTAGCTTCCTGCTAAGTGTCACCACCAGATGAGCTTGTTTTAAAAATCACTTCCCAGGTCATTAAAATACAAGGAAGAGCATGATCATGAATAATAGCTTGGATTGATGAATTTCCGCCTATATTAGGGTTAAAAATTGGGTGTGACACTTGGGTTCAAAGTATGTAATGTAATGGTTTTTTGGTTTTGATTTTTTTTTTTTTTTTTTTTTTGGCCTTCACTGGAAAAATATCCTCAGTAAAATCTCAGATTCAGAAGCAAAAACAAGAGGACACACTCTCATCTGCTTGGCTGGGGGAAAGATAGAATATGAAAGAACGTTTCCAACCAGGAGAAAACATTGCTTAACGTAATTTGAGGGTCCTTTTATAATGACTTCAAGATATTGAAGTTCATGTCAGGCAAAGTTGACAGCTATCTTGGCTTCCTGCTTATTTGGAAGCTCAAGGTAACAGCATGCTCACGTTCTTAGTCCTTCAGTCGTGTCCGAGTCTTGCAGCCCCATGGACTCTAGCCCGCCAGGCTCCTCTGTCCATGGGATTTCCCTAATACTGGAGTAGGCTGCCGTTTCCTCCTCCAAAATAACAGCAAAGGCGATCAAAGCAAATGCTGAGACAACCAAGAATGAACCAGCTGTTTAATTTGCACGTGGAATTAACTTTCTCTTTGCAGGGCTCAGCACCTCCACCCCTGCCCAAGTGGAACCTTACATACCAAGGGATGAGGACATGGGATGTGCCAGCCTACACAGTGCCACGCTGTAGGATTTTCTACAACATCCATTTCTCATCCTCTTCTATAGTCTGATTCTCTCTTCACCAGCTTGTTTCTTTAGTCAATGGTTAAAGAAAAGGAAAATCTTTCAAATGCTAAAATATTTCTATTTTATAGAATTACAAAGGCTTGAGCCTTTACTATAAATTGTATCCATAGTTCAAATGTTACTTTTCAGAAGCTATTGTCATCAGGTTGAATATTTTAAGGTACATCCTATGGCTTCCCAAGTGCCACGGATTCATGCAGTCCTCTGGGCTTAACTTGCTCTGTCTTGTTCTGCTTCAGAACGTGTGGCCCATGTGTTTTTGTGCGTCTGCCGTGCACGGCTCCATAGGCAAATGCCGACGGAGACGAGGCAAACTGGCCTGAGTCTGTGATCTCCAGACAGATTCCACAAACCACTCACCCACCTCATGAGACCCTGGGGGAAGCCTAGCCTCCCATCCTGCCTTCTGTCCCTGTCCTTGTCTGTGTCACCAGCTTCTGCTCTTGGGTTTGTCCACAGACTGATGCGTCGCTATGCTCCCATGCCTGGTAATTGACATCCTGTGCCCTGTGAATATTCTGATTACTGTTGGCCTGTGTCCCGTGCCCTCGCCTGGGCATCTCACTCTGGCCAGTCCCTGTTTGGCTCTGATAGTCCTGTCTTGGCACTGGACACATCAGACTTGGCTGAAAGGGACCCCAAAAGGAGAGCCTTGGACACTGCGTGGCATCCCTTTTTCTTTTCCGAGCCAGGCTGCCATCTCCTTCCTGTGGTCCAGATCGAGCAAATAGCCAGACATCCATGCACCTGTGTGCGTGCTAAGTCGTTTCAGCCATGTCTGACTCTTTGCAACCCCACGCACTGTAGCTGGCCAGTCTCCTCTGTCCATAGGATTTCCCAGGCAAGAATACTGGAGTGGGTTGCCAATGTCCTTTTCCAGGCAATCTTCCCAACCCAGAGATCAAACCCATATTGGCATCTCTTACTTCTCCCACATAGGCAGGATTCTTTATCACTCAGTTCAGTCAGTTCAGTAGCTCAGTCGTGTCTGGCTCTTTGCAACCCACGGACTGCAGCATGCCAGGCTTCCCTGTCCATCACCAAGTTTGGAGCTTGCTCAAACTCATGTCCATTGAGTTGGTGATGCACCTGCAGTCACCTGTACTTGGGGTACATAAAAGTATTCCTTCCATTCCTCATTCAAGAATAAGGAAACTGAAATGTTGACTCTATTTAGAGTTGGACTGTGAAGAAGGCTGAGCACTGAAGATTGATGCTTTTGAACTGTGGTGTTGGAGAAGATGCTTGAGAGCCCCTTGGACTGCAAGGAGATCCAACCAGTCCATTCTGAAGGAGATCAACCCTGGGATTTCTTTGGAAGGAATGATGCTAAAGCTGAAACTCCAGTACTGTTGGCCACCTCATGTGAAGAGTTAACTCATTGGAAAAGACTCTGATGCTGGGAGGGATTGGTGGCAGGAGGAGAGGGGGATGACTGAAGATGAGATGGCTGGATGGCATCACGGACTCGATGGACGTGAGTCTGAGTGAACTCTGGGAGATGGTGATAGACAGGGATGCCTGGCGTGCTGCGATTCATGGGGTCGCAAAGAGTCGGACACGACTGAGTAACTGAACTGAACTGAACTGTACTGAACTGAACTCTTATTTCAGAGTTAGCCCGGATCTGAATTCTCTTCTTGAGGTCTAGCAGGTCATCCCCATCTTAGCCACAGTCAGCTCTGAGCCCTCCAGGTGAACTCAGCCTTTCTGTAAGAACAGCAGGTTCTAGGTTAACCAGACTAACTATAGGTGACGCCACCTGTACTTGGGCTATGACAAGTCTAGAGGTTCCAAAAAATATGAAAAGGATAGTGTGAATGACAGCATCCTAGATAATAGTTTTCAAGCTTCTGTTTTAAGAAGAACATACTGGATTTTAATCAAATACCACCTACTAGATCCCTGTTATTAGTCTGGTTGACCTAGAACCTGCTGATCTTACAGAAAGGCTGAGTTCACCTGGAGGGCTCAGAGCTGACTGTGGCTAAGATGGTGTTGACCTACTGCTGCTGCTGCTGCTGCTAAGCCACTCCAGTCATGTCCAACTCTGTGCGACCCCAAGACGGCAGGCCCACCAGGCTCCCCCATCCCTGGGATTCTCCAGGCAAAAACAAGGGTTGAACTACTAAGACCTCAAAAAGAGAATTCTGATCCAGGCTAACCCTGAAATAAGAAAAAAAAGACAGAATTCCAGTTTCTTATTCCTGAATGAGGAATGGAAGACATACTTCTTGTAAATGCTTTTATTTACATCAAACACTTTTTGTGTAAATTCTTCATAAATGCCCTTTCACCCTTTCTGAGTGGAAAACTCTTGCTCAAAATTTCAGAAATAACTCAGAAAATTACACATCCTCGGTGCCCTGCGTCCTGTCTCCTCAGGCCCCGTCTTCCCTGGGTGTCTGCTTCCTCTCCTATTATGGCTTCATCACGCTTGTTTATGTCCATTGCTGTCCCTGGGTTGTGAGTAACTGCAGGGCAAAGACTGCGCCTTATTCATCTTTGTGTCCCAACTCTTTACATGGTGATGTGCAAATAGCAGACGCTGCATAAATGCTCGGTGAAGTAAGGAACGTTTCACATCGGAAGCTTTTAGCACCGCAGGCGCTGTGATTTCTGGTCAGGGAGCGAATCACACTCCAGACATCCCCCCCGCCCAGAGATCTCTGCTCTCTGCTTCCGCTCGGATGTGGACAGCTTGGAGGAGATATCACAGCCCCCTCCCCCGCCCCCTGCGGCATCCTTCAGCAGTGAGAAAAGGCCAGCTAACCTAAAGAATCATAAACATGTTTTGAGCACATCAGAAAGCAATCAAGTGAACTCTATTCTGAGAAGCTGACAACAGCCCATGGAGGGGAAGTGGGTGGCAAGACTCACTTTGGCAGAGCGCGGGGGTTGGGGTGGTGGAGGATGGAGCTGCCGTAAAAGCAGGTGGGAGAAAACAGCTAAAATTTTCACAAATGCTGAGAGGCCAAGGGCAGGCCAGTGAGACGACTGGTAATGTCCGGGAGCCCGAGACGCAGGGAGCAGGTGCCCTGGTGTCTTTTCCGCACTGCCTCCGCTGTGGGCGCGGGAGAAGGGTGGAGGGCGGAGCAGGAAACAGGCCTGGCCCCCGGCTCCACTTCGGAGGGAGGAGCAGAGGGAGATCTCTGCCCTTGGGAGGGCCAGAAAGTGCTGGGCCTGCCCCGGGCACAAGGAAGCTATGGTGTTTTAGGGCTGAGTAGTATTCCACATAATACCAGACTACCTGACCTGCCTCTTGAGAAACCTATATGTAGGTCAGGAAACAACAGTTAGAATGGACATGGAACAGCAAACTGGTTCCAAATAGGAAAAGGAGTATGTCAAGGCTGTATATTGTCACCCTGCTTATTTAACTTCTATGCAGAGTACATCATGAGAAACGCTGGGCTGGAAAGAAGCACAAGCTGGAATCAAGATTGCCGGGAGAAGTATCAATAACCTCAGATATGCAGATGACACCACTCTTATGGCAGAAGGTGAAGAGGAACTAAAAAGCCTCTTGATGAAAGTGAAAGTGGAGAGTGAAAAAATTGGCTTAAAGCTCAATATTCAGAAAACGAAGATCATGGCATCTGGTCCCATCACTTCATGGGAAATAGATGGGGAAACAGTGGAAACAGTGTCAGACTTTATTTTTTTGGGCTCCAAAATCACTGCAGATGGTGACTGCAGCCATGATATTAAAAGACGCTTACTCCTTGGAAGAAAAGTTATGACCAACCTAGATAGCATATTAAAAGCAGAGATCAAAGGTCCGTCTAGTCAAGGCTATGGTTTTTCCAGTGGTCATGTGTGGATGTGAGAGTTGGACTGTCAAGAAAGCTGAGTGCTGAAGAATTGATGTTTTTGAACTGTGGTGTTGGAGAAGACTCTTGAGAGTCCCTTGGACTGCAAGGAGATCCAACCAGTCCATTCTGAAGGAGATCAGCCCTGGGATTTCTTTGGAAGGAATGATGCTAAAGCTGAAACTCCAGTACTTTGGCCACCTCATGCGAAGAGTTGCCTCATTGGAAAAGACTCTGATGCTGGGAGGGATTGGGGGCAGGAGGAGAAGGGGATGACAGAGGATGAGGTGGCTGGATGGCATCACTGACTCGATGGACGCGAGTCTGAGTGAACTCTGGGAGTTGGTGATGGACAGAGGGGCCTGCGGTGCTGCGATTCATGGGTCGCAAAGAGTCAGACACGACTGAGCGACTGAACTGAACTGAACTGACTGAGTATTCCGCATGGTCTTTATCCATTCATCTGGTGATGAGCTCTTGGGTTGGTTCTTATCTGGGCTATTGTAAATAGTGCTGCAGGGACACTGAGGGGCGTGTGTCTCTTCCAGTTAGGGTTTTGTTTTCCTCAGATAAACACCCCCGGAGAGAAGTTGCCAGATCATGTGGTAGTTCGATTTTTAGTTTTTTGAGGTACCTCCATACTGTGCTATGGGGACTGCAGCTGGTTCCGTTCTACCAATAGCGCACAAGCGTTCCCTTTTCTGTGCGTCCTCACCAAGGCTTGTTATTATCTTTTGTTTCTTTATTTTTGGCTGTGCTGGGTCTTTTGCTGGGCTCGGGCTTTCTCTAGTTGCGGTGCGCTGGCCTCTCATAGTGATGGCGTCTCTCATAGGCCCCGGGGCTCTGGAGCGCAGGTGCCATGGCTGTGGCAGAGGGACTTAGCTGTTCCACCGCACGTGGAATCTTCCCGAATCAGGGATCGGACCCATGGCTCCTGCATTGGCAGGTGAATTCTTTACCACTGAGCCACCAGGGAAGCCCTTGCTATTATCTTTTTGATGACAGCCACTCTGACAGGTCTGAGGTGGTATCTCATTGTGATTTTCATTTGCATCTCCCTGATGATCAGTGATACTGAGCAACTTCTCACGGCCCTGTCGGCCATCTGTATCTCATCTTTGGAAAAATGTGTGTTCAGGTCCTCTGCCTATTTTTTGGTTGTTGTTTTGTTTGTTTTGACATTGAGTTGTAAATCTTGCCATTTGCAGCCACATGAGTGGACTCAGAGGGTGTTATGCTAAGTGAACTAAGTCAGATTGAGAAAAATAAATGCTATATGATTTCACTTACATGAGGGATCAGAAATACGAACATACAAAGCAAAACAGAAGCAGACCCGTAGATATAGAGAACGAATGGGTAGCTGCCAGAGGGAGGGTATAGGTGAGGGGGATGGACAAAATAAGTGCAGGGAATTAACAGGTACAACTTCCAGCTATAAATAATGAAGTCATGAGGATGTCATACATCACAGGGAATATAGTCTAGAACTTTGGAACAGCCTTGCATGGTGACAGATGGTACCTAGAATCATTGTGGGGATCACTTCATAATATTATAGAACTATCAAATCACTATGTTGTACACCTGAAACTAATATGATATTGTGTTGTTATTGTTGTTCAGTAGCCCAGTCATGTCCAACTCTTTGCCACCCCTGTGGACTGCAGCACTCCAGGCCTCCCTGTCCCTCACCAGCTCCTGAAGTTTGCTTTGTAACTTAATTTTTAAAAAGAAAGGAATCACCTCGGGGCCATTATCTTGATGCAGTTCTTGTGCTCACGCTCAGTCATGCCTAACTCTTTGCAACCCCATGGACTGTAGCCCGCCAGGCTCCTCTGTCCACGGGCTTCTCCAGGCAAGGGTACTGGAGTGGCCGCCGTTTTCCTCTCTAAGGGATCTTCCTGGCCCGGGATCAAACCCGAGTCTCCGGAAGTCTCGTGCACCTGGCAGGTAGGTGGATTCCTTACCACTGCACCACCTTACCATGGGAGAGAGGCAGGGATTGCCCTTGAGCCGAGGCTGCCAGGAGATTTGTGGTCAGGGGCAGCAGCTGGGAGGGGCGACACGGCAGCAATGTGTCCCTTTTGTGTGTCACTGCCACCAGCTGCCACTTGGCATCTACAACGTGGAGATCAGGAGAGAGTTTCTGGGTGAGCAATCTGGATGAATCTAATGCTTCAGCCCCAGACTGGCAAGTGAGTCCAGCTTTACACTGCCTGGCACTGCTCATCACCTCCTTGAGACCACAGTCAGCCCTTTGCTACAAGGGAGCCTGGAAGTGCTTTTGAATTTTTTTTTTTTTTTTTACTTTTCTGCTGCTGAAGTTCAACATAGCATTGTAGCTAGACTTCGGGAAGGGATTCTGTAAGTGGATTGGAATAGGAGTCGTAAAGGCCAATTCATAATATTTACTGCTCCTACCACTGGACTAGATGCATGTCCATTACCCTATTGATTTCCTTCTAGTGCCAGGCCCTCAGAACAAATAAAAATACATGTGGTTGTTTGTTGATTTTTATTTGCTCAATGCGGCCTCCTACCTCATTCATTGTAAGTTCCACTCGCTAGTGGTAAGAACCTGCCTGCCAATGCAGGAGACATATGAGACTTTAATTCAGTCCTGAGTTGGGAAGATCCCCTGGAGGAGGACATGGCAACCGACCTCCCTATATTCTTGCCTGGAGAATCCCATGGACAGAGTCCTTGGGTCTCAAAAGAGTTGGACACGACTGAAGTGGCTTAGCATGCACACAAGCACTCATGCAGGGACAGTGTCCCCCCTGTCCTCAGCTATATGCTCACTATAAAC
>NW_017196879.1:0-8318 GCF_001704415.2 Capra hircus
CCCAGAGTCCCAGATGTCTCAGTCCATTCCAGGGAACGTGTTTTCCCTGGCCCGACTCGACTTTCAAGCCGAGGATCGACTCACACCACGGTGGCACGTTGGGACAGCCCTGTGGGAAAGCCTCGTGGGAAAGCCTCCAGGGGGAAAGCCACAGATCCCTTGATCCACGCGAAGGGAAACGTGACACTGCTGCTAGAGCTCGGGAGGAAAGCGCACGTGCATGCCCCCCGAGACGAGGACTGAGTGCCCTGGGGAGACTCCAGGGAATACACCAAGATCCATGTTATGCACTGGAGAGGAATGCTCAGGTTCGGCAACGACTCCCCACAAGATCTTAGGCCCCGACATCGACGGGAGAGGAATCCCGTGATGCCCCTGAGCAACGCGCATGGGACTGGCCTTTCCTGAGTCCACCAGAACGGGTGCCTGAGGTTCCAGTCGTAAGTCGAGGGCACCTGCCTCAACTCGAGAAACTCCAGGAGGTTCTCCTCTCCAGGCGAGATGAAGCCCATTTCCGCTGAGGCGTCTCGAGGCTAATCACACCTAACCTCTGGAACTTTCAAAGGGTCCTTCACACCCTTGCTGCAACTCAAGAAGTTCCCCGACATACCCGGCTCCACTCGAGAGGAAGCAAGAGAGTCCCGCCCACATCCAGAGGAGCCCCGTTTCCGCTTCCTAGCTCGAGAGGAGGGATCCTTTCCTTGCGTGTTCGGTCAAGTATTCCTGGCATTCCGTCGCATCTCAAGAGAGGCGCTCTCCACAGGCAAGGCGAGAGGAACTCCAGTGTCGTGCCACCATTCCCAGAGTCCCCCAGATGTCTCAGTCCATTCCAGGGAAATCTGTTTTCCCTAAACTGCCTCGAATTTCAAGCCGAGGATCGACTCACAGCACGGTGGCACGTGGGAAAGACCTGTGGGAAAGCCTCGAGGGAAAGCACAGCTCCCTTGATCCACGCGAAGGCAAGCGTGACACTGCTGCTACAGCTCGGGAGAAAGGGCACGTGCATGCCCCCACTCGAGACGAGGACTGACACCCCTGGGGAGACTCCAGAAGTACCCCAAGATCCATGTCAGCACTGGAGAGGAATCCTCAGGTTCCGGCACCGACTCCACACAAGATCTTAGACACTGGCATCGACGGGAGAGGAATCCGAGAGGCCCCGAGCAACTCGCATGGGGACTGGCCTTTCCTGAGGCGACCAGAGCGGGTCCTTGAGGTCCCCGTCGTAAGTCGAAAACACCTGCCACATGTCGAGAAAATCCAGGAGGTTCTCCCCTCCAGGCGAGATGAGGCCCATTTCCGCACAGGCGTCTGGAGGCTAATCACACTAACCTCTGGAACTTCCAAAGGGTCCTTCACACCCTTGCTGCAACTCAAGAAGTTCCCCCACATACCCGTCTACACTCGAGAGGAAGCACGAGAGTCCGCCCACATCCAGAGGAGCCTCGTTTCCGCCTCCTAGCTCGAGAGGAGGATCCTTTCCCTGCCTGTTGGGTCAAGAATTCCCGGCATTCCCGTCGCTTCCCAAGAGGAGGCGCTCTCCACAGGAAAGGCGAGAGGAACTCCAGGGTCGTGCCACCATTGACAGAGTCCCCCAGATGTCTCCGTCCATTCCAGGGAAACCTGTTTTCCCTGCACTGGCCTCGACTTTCAAGCCGAGGATCAACTCACACCACGGTGGCGCGTGGGACAGCCCTGTGGGAAAGCCTCGTGGGAAAGCCTCGTGGGAAAGCCTCGAGGGAAAGCCAGATCCCTTGATCCACGCGAAGGGAAGCGTGACACCGCTGCTACAGTTCGGAAGGAAAGCGCACGTGCATGCCCCCACTCGAGACTAGGACTGACTCCCCTGGCGAGACTCCAGAAATACCCCAAGATCCATGTTGCACTGGAGAGGAATCCTCAGGATCCGGCACCCGACTCCACACAAGGTCTTAGGCCCCGGCATCGACGGGAGAGGTATCCGAGAAGTCCCTGAGCAACGGGCATGGGGACTGGATTTTCCTGAGTCCACCAGAGCGTGTCCCTGAGGTCCCCGTCTTAAGTCGAGAGCACCTGCCGCAACTCGAGAAAATCCAGGAGGTTCTCCCCTCCAGGTGAGTTGAGGCCCATTTCCGATCAGGCGTCTCGAGGCTAATCACACCTAGCTTCTTGAACTTCCAAAGGGTCCTTCACACCCTTGCTGCAACTCAAGAAGTTCCCCGACATACCCATCTCATTCGAGAGGAAGTTCGAGAGACCCGCCCACATCCATATGAGCCCCATTTTAGCCTCATAGCTCCAGAGGAGGAATCCTTTCCCTGCCTGGTCGGTCAAGGTTTCCCGGCGTTCCCGTTGCATCTCAAGAGGAAGTGCTCTGCACAGGAAAGGCGAGAGGAACTCCAGGGTCGTGCTACCATTCACAGAGTCCCCAGATGTCTCAGTCCATTCCAGGGAATCCTGTTTTTCATGCACTGCTCGACTTTCAAGCCGAGGATCGACTCACACCACGGTGGCACGTGGGACAGCCCTGTGGGAAATCCCTCGTGGGAAAGCTTCGTGGGAAAGCCCTCGAGGGAAAGCCACAGATCCCTTGACCCATGCGAAGGGAAGCGTGACACTGCTGCTACAGCTCGGAGGAAAGGGCACATGCATGCCCCCACTCGAGATGAGGACTGACTCCCCTGGGGAGACTCCAGAAATCCCCCAAGATCCATGTCAGCACTGGAGAGGAATACTCAGGTTCCAGCACCGAATCCACACAAGGTCTTAGGCCCCGGCATCGACGAGAGAGGAATCCGAGAGGCCCCTGAGGAACGCGCATGGGGACTGGCCTTTCCTCAGTCCATCAGAGCGGGTCCCTGAGGTTCCGGTCGTACGTGTAGAGCACCTGCCGCAACTAGAGAAACTCCAGGAGCTTCTCCCTCCAGGCGAGATGAGGCCCATTTCCGCTGAGGTGTCTCGAGGCTAATCACACCTAGACTCTGGAACTTCCAAGGGTCCTTCACACCCTTGCTTCAACTAAAGAAGTTCCCCGACATACCCGTCTCCACTCGACAGGAAGCTCGAGAGTCCCGCCCACATCCAGGGGTGCCCCATTACTGCCTCATAGCTCCAGAGGAGGGATCCTTTCCGTGCGTGGTCCGGAAAGTACTCCCGCATTCCCGACGCATTTCAAGAGGCGGTGCTCTGCACAGGAAAGGCGAGAGGAAGTCCCGGGTCGTGCCACCATTCGCAGAGTCCCCCAGATGTCTCAGTTCATTCCAGGGAAAACCTGTTTTCCCTGCACTGCCTCGACTTTCTAGGCCTAGGGTCGACTCACACCACAGGTGGCACCTGGGACAGCCCTGTGGGAAAGCCTCGTGGGAAAGCCTCGAGGGAAAGCCACAGATCCTTGATCCCACGCGAAGGGAAGCGTGACACTGCTGTTACAGCTCCGGAGTAAAGCGCACGTGCATGCCCCCACTCGAGACGAGGACTGTCTCCCCTGTGGAGACTCCAGAAGTACCCCAAGATCCATGTCAGCACTGGAGAGGAATCCTCAGCTTCCGGCACCGTCTCCACACAATTTCCTAGGCCCCGGCATCGACGGGAGAGGAATCTCGAGAGGCCCCCAAGCAACGCGCATGGGGACCGGCCTTTCCTGAGGCCACAAGAGCGGTTCCCTGAGGTCCCGTCGTAAGTCGCGAGCACCTGCCGCAACTCGAGAAAATCCAGGAGGTTTTCCCCTCCATGCGAGGTGAGGCCTCATTTCCGCTGAGGCGTCTCGAGGCTAATCACACCTAAACTCTGGAGCTTCCAAAGGGTCCTTCACACCCTTGCTGCAACTCAAAAAGTTCCCCGACATACGCATCTCCACTCGAGAGGAAGCACGAGCGTCCCGGCCACATCCAGAGGATCCCCGTTTCCGCCTCCTAGCTCGAGAGGAGGGATCCTTTCGCCTGCGTGGTCGGGAAAGAATTCCCGGCGTTCCCGTCGCATCTCAAGAGGAGGCGCTCTCCATAGGGAAAGGCGAGAGTACTCCAGGGTCGTGCCACCATTCCCAGAGACCCCAAGATGTCTCAGTCTATTCCAGGGAATCCTGTTTTCCCTGCACTGCCTCGACTTTCAGGCCGAGGATCGACTCACACCACGGTGACACGTGGGACAGCCTGTAGGAAAGCCTCGTGGAAAAGCCTCGTGGGAAAGCCTCGAGGGAAAGCCACAGATCCCTTGATCCACGCGAAGGGAAGTGCGACACTGCTGCTACAGCTCTGGGAGGAAAGCGCACGTGCATGCCCCCACTCGAGACGAGGACTGACGCCCCTGGGAGACTCCAGAAGTACTCCAAGATCCATGTCAGCACTGGAGAGGAATCCTCAGGTTCGGCACCGACTCCACACAAGGTCTTAGGCCCCGGCATCGTCGGAGAGGAATCCCGAGAGGCAACCTAGCAACTCGCATGGGGACTGGCCTTTCCTGAGTCCACCTGAGCGGGTCCTGAGGTCCCCCATCGTAAATCAAGAGCACCTGCCGCAACTCGAGAAAATCCAGGAGGTTCTCCCTCCTAGCGAGATGAGGCCCATTTCCGCTGAGGCGTCTCGACGCTAATCACACCTAACCTCTGGAAGTTCCAAAGGGTCCTTCACACCCTAGCTGCAACTCAAGAGGTTCCACGAGAGACCCGTCGCCACTCCATAGGAATCACCAGGGTACCACCACATCCAGAGGAGCCCCAATTCCCCCCTCCTGGCTCAAGATGAGGGGTCCTTACCTGATTGGCCGGGAAAAATTCCTGTCGTACCTGTCGCATCTCAAGAGGAGGCACGCTCCACAAGAAAGGTGAGAGGAACTCCATGGTCGTTCCACCATTCCAAGAGTCCCCAGATGTCTCAGTCCTTTCCAGAGGAACTTGTTACCCTGCACTGCCTCGACGTTCACGTGGAGACGACTCCCCACGATGGTGGCACGTGGGACACCCTGTGGAAAGCCTCGTGGGAAAGCCTCGTGGGAAAGCCTCGAGGGAAAACAAGAAACCCCTTGATCAACCCAACGGGAAAATTGACTCTGCTCCTAATGCTCGGGAGAAAGCGCACGTGCATGCCCCCATTGGAGACGAAGATGACTCCCTGTGGACACTCCAGTAGTACCCAAGATCCATTTCAGCACACTGGAGAGGAACCTCAGGTTCGGGCACCGATTCCAAAAAAGGTCTTAGGCCCCGTCATCGACCGGAGAGGAATCCGATAGGCCCCTTAGCAACTCGCAAGTCGACTGGCATTACCTGAGCGGACCAGAAAGGGTTACATAAGTCCCGGTCGTAACTGGAGAGCACCTGCTGAAACTCGAGAAAATCCAGGAGGTTCTCCCCTGTAGTCGAGATGAGGCCCATTTCCGCTGAGGTGTCTCGAGTCTAATCACACCTAAACTCTGGAACTTCAAAGGGTCCTTCACACCCTTGCTGCAACTCAAGAAGATCCCCGACATACCTCTCTCCCACTCGAGAGGAAGAACGAGAGTCCCGCCCACATACAGAGGAGCCCCGTTTCCGCCTCCTAGCTCGAGAGGAGGGATCCTTTCCCTGCATGTTCGGGAAAGAACTCCCGGCGTTCCTGTCTCATCTCAAGAGGAGGCGCTCTCCACGGTAAGGCGAGAGGAACTCCAGGGTCGTGCCACCATTCCAGAGTCCCCCAGATGTCTCAGTCCATCCAGGGAAACCTGTTTTCCCTACTGCTGACGAAGAGATCTCACACCACGGTGGCACGTGGACAGCCCTGTGGGAAAGCCTCGTGGGAAGCCTCCAGGGAAAGCCTCGAGGGAAAGCCACAGATCCCTTGATCCAAGCGAAGGGAAGCGTGACAGTTCTGCTACAGCTCGGAGGGAAAGCGAACGTGCATGCCCCCACTCGAGACGAGCACTGACTCCCCTGGGGAGACTCCAGAAGTACCGCTAGATGCATGTCAGCCCCCGTTTCCGCCTCGTACCTCGCGTCAGGTATCCTTTCCCTGTATGTTCCGGAAAGAATTCCCGGTGTTCCCGTCGCATCTCATGAGGAGGCGCTCTCCACAGGAAAGGCGAGAGAAACTCCAGTGTCGTGCCATCATTCCAAGAGTCCCCCAGATATCTCAGTGTGCGGGGGTCCAGCCCCGCTTGATCCAGGGAATTCGACGGATGGACGGCGTTGACTTGGAAAGTCTTCTGTATTTATTAATGTAAGATGAGATTAAGAAATTATAGGGTAGTAAGAAGATTAATTGTGAGGAAAAAGGCTGAATAGCTAGGTTTACGCGAAGGCCAATAAAATTCCCGACAAGGAATTTTCTGGGCGGACTCTGGGGAATGGTGGCACGACCTCAAGTTCCTCTTGCCTTTCCTGTGGAGAGCGCCTCCTCTTGAGTTGCGCCGGGAAACGCTGGAATTCTTTCACGACCACGCAGGGAACGATCCTCCTCTGGATCTGTCAGGCGGAAACGGGGCTCCTCTGGATGTGGGCGGGACTCTCGTGCTTCCTTTCGAGTGGAGACGGGTATGTCGGGGAACTTCATGAGTTGCAACAAGGGTGTGAAGTACCCTTTGGAAGTTCAGAGGTTAGGTGTGATTAGCCTCGAGACGCCTCATCGGAAATGGCCTCAATCTCGCCTGGAGGGGAGAACCTCCTGGATTTTCTCGAGTTGCGGCAGGTGCTCTCGACTTACGACGGGGACCTCATGGACCCTCTGGTGGCCTCAGGAAAGGCCAGTCCCCATGCGAGTTGCTCGGGGGCCTCTCGGGATTCCTCTCCCGTCGATGCTGGGCCTAACACCTTGTGTGGAGTCGGTGCGGGAATCTGAGGTTTCCTCTCCAGTACTGACATGGACCTTGGGGTAATTTCTGGAGTCTCCCCCAGGGGAGTCAGTCCTCATCTCGAGTGGGGCATGCACGTGCGCTTTCCTCCCGAGCTGTAGCAGCGGTGTCACGCTTCCCTTCGTGTGGATCAAGGGATCGGTGGCTTTCCCTCGAGGCTTTCCCACGAGGCTTTCCCACAGGGCTGTCCCACGTGCCACCGTGGTGTGAGTCGATCCTTCGGCTTGAAAGTCGAAACAGTGCAGGGAAAACAGGTTTCCCTGGAATGGACTGAGACATCCGGGGACTCTGGAATGTGGCTCGACCCTGGAGTTCCTCTCCTTTCCTGTGGAGAGCGCCCTCTCTTGAGATGCGACTGGAACGCCGGAATTCTTTCCCGACCACTCAGGAAAGGATCCATCCTCTTGAGCTAGGAGGAGGAAACGGGGCTCCTCTGGATGTGGGCGGGACTCTCGTGCTTCCTCTCGAGTGGAGACGGTTATGTCGGGGAACTTCTTGAGTTGCAACAAGGGTGTGAAGGACCCTTTCGAAGTTCCAGAGGTTAGATGTGATTAGCCTCGAGATGCCTCAGCGGAAATGGGCCTCATCTCGCCTGGAGGGGATAACCTCCTGGATTTTCTCGAGTTCGGCAGGTGCTCTCGACTTTCGACGGGGACCTCAGGGACCCGCTCTGGTGGCCTCAGGAAAGGCCAGTCCCCATGCGAGTTGCTCGGGGCCTCTCGGGATTCCTCTCCAGTAGATGCTGGGGCCTAAGACCTTGTGTGGAGACGGTGCCGGAACCTGAGTATTCCTCTCCAGTGCTGACATGGATCATGGGTACTTCTGGAGTCTCCCCAGGGGGTCAGTCCTCGTCTCCAGTGGGGCATGCACGTGCGTTTTCCTCCCGAGCTGTAGCAGCAGTGTCAAGCTTCCCTTCTCGTGGATCGAGGGATCTGTGGCTTTCCCTCGAGGCTTTCCCAGGAGGCTTTCCCACGAGGCTTTCCCACAGGGCTGTCCACGTGCCACCGTGGTGTGAGTCGATCCTCGGCTTGAAAGTCGACGCAGTGCAGGGCAAAACAGGTTTCCCTGGAATGGACTGAGACATCTGGGGGACTCTGGGAATGGTGGAACCCTGGAGTTCCTCTCGCCTTTCCTGTGGAGAGCGCTCCTCTTGAGATGCGACAGAAAAACACCGGGAATTCTTTCCGACCACCGCTGAAAAGGATCCCTCCTCTCGAGGTAGGAGGCGCAAACGGGGCTCCTCTGGATGTGGGGGACTCTCATGCTTTCTCTCGAGTGGAGACGGGTATGTCGGGGAACTTCTTGAGTTGCAGTAAGGGTGTGAAGGACCCTTTGGAAGTTCCAGATGTTAATGTGATTAGCCTCGAGACGCCTCAGCGAAAATGGGCCTCATCTCGCCTGGAGGGGAGAACCTCCTGGATTTTCTCGAGTTGCGGCAGGTGCTCTCTACTTACGACGGGGACCTCAGGGATCCCGCTATGGTGGCCTCAGGAAAGGCCATTCCCGTGCTAGTTGATCGG
>NW_017196880.1:0-8318 GCF_001704415.2 Capra hircus
CGGGGGGTGGAAAAGAGGTTTCGCCCAGGAGACTTTCCACAGGAGGCCACTTTCGCAAACAGAGGCCACATTGTCCCGACAGGGCTTGCGTCTCGCACGGTGCGGGGCACCCGCGGGTGGCGTGTGACGCGTCGGAGATTCGCATCGGGGCTTGAAAAAGTCCGAAGGCGCATGTGCACAGGAGGAAGAACAGGTTGTGCCTGGGAATGGACTGAAGACAGATCTGGTTATGTCTCTGGGAATGGTGGCAGGACCCTGGACTGGACCTCTCGCCTTTCCTGTGGAGAGCGCCTCCTCTTGAGATGCGACGGAAACGCGGAATTCTTTCCGACCACGCAGGGAAAGGATCCCTCATCTCAGGCTAGGGAGGCGGAACGGGGCTCCTCTGGATGTGGCCGGACTCTCGTGCTTCCTCTCAAGTGGAGACGGGTATGTCGGGGAACTTCTTGAGTTGCAGCAAGGGTGTGAAGAACCCTTTGGAAGTTCCAGAGGTTAGGTGTGATTATCCTCGAGACGCCTCAGCGGAAATGGGCCTCATTTCGCCTGAAGGGGAGAAACTCCTGGATTTTCTCGAGTTGCGGCAGGTGCTCTCGACTTATGACGGGGACCTCAGGGACACGCTCTGGTGCCTCAGGAAAGGCCAGTCCCCATGTGAGAGCCTCGGGGGCTCTCGGGATTCCTCTCCCGTCGATGCTGGGGCCTAAGATTGTGTGGAGTCAGTGCCGAACCTGAGGTTCTCTCCAGTGCTGACATGGATCTTGGGGTACTTCTGGAGTCTCCCCAGGGGAGTCAGTCTTCGTCTCAAGTGGGGCATGCACGTGCGCTTTCCTCGGAGCTGTAGCAGCAGTGTCGCGCTTCCTTCGCGTGGATCAAGGGATCTGTGGCTTTCCCTCGAGGCTTTTCCAACGAGGCTTTCCCACTGGGCAGTCCACGTGCACCGTGGTGTGAGTCGATCCTCGACTTGAAAGTCGACGCAGTGCAGGGAAAATAGGTTTTCCTGGAATCGACAGAGACATCTGGGGGACTATGGGAATGGTGGCATGACCCTGGAGTTCCTCTCGCCTTTCCTGTGGTGAGCGCCTCCTCTTGAGATGCGACGGAACGCCGGGAATTCTTTCCCGACACGCAGGGAAATGATCCCTCCTCTGGAGCTAGGAGGCGGAAACGGGGCTCCTCTGGATGTGGGCGGACTCTCATGCTTCGTCTCGAGTGGAGACGGGTATGTCAGGGAACTTCTTGAGTTGCGGCAAGGTTTAGAAGGACCTTTGGCAGTTCCAGATGTTAGGTGTGATTTGCCTGAGACGCCTCAGCGGAAATGGGCCTCATCTCGCCTGGAGGGGAGAACCTCCTGGATTTTCTCGAGTTGCGACAGGTGCTCTCGACTTACGACGGGGACCTCAGGGACCCGCTCTGGTGGCCTCAGGAAAGGCCAGTCCCATGCGAGTTGCTCGGGGCCCTTCGGGATTCCCTCCCCGTCGATGCGGGGCTAAGACCTTGTGTGGAATCGGTGCCGGAACCTGAGGATTCCTCTCCAGTGCTGACATGGATCTTGGGGTACTTCTGCAGTCTCCCCAGGTGAGTCAGTCCTCGTCTCGAGTGGGGGCATGCACGTGCGCTTTCCTCCCGAGCTGTAGCAGCAGTTTTGCATTTCCCTTCGCGTGGATCAAGGAATCTGTGGCTTTCCCTCGAGGCTTTCCCAGGAGGCTTTCCCACGATGCTTTTCCACGAGGCTTTCCTCAGGGCTGTCCCACGTGCCACCGTGGTGTGTGTCGATCCTCGGCTTGAAAGTCGAGGCAGTGCAGGGAAAACAGGTTTCCCTGGAATGGACTGAGACTCTGGGGGACTCTTGGAATGGTGACGACCCTGAAGTTCCTCTCCCCTTACCTGTGGAGATCGCCTCCTCTTGAGATGTGTCGGAAACGCCGGAAATTCATTCCCGACCACGCAGGGAAAGGATCCCTCCTCTCGAGCTAGAAGCTGGAAACGGGCTCCTCTGGATGTGGGCGGGACTATCGGGCTTCCTCTCGAGTGGAGACGGGTATGTCGGGGAACTTCTTGAGTTGCAGCAAAGGTGTGAAAGACCCTTTGGAAGTTCCAGAAGTTAGATGAGATTAGCCTCCAGACGCCTCAGTGGAAATGGGCCTCATCTCGCCTGGAGGGGAGAACTTCCTGGATTTTCTCGAGTTGCGACAGGTGCTCTCGACTTACGACGGGGACCTCAGGGACCCATTCTGCTGACCTCAGGAAAGGCCAGTCCCCATGTGAGTTGCTCGGGGGCCTCTCGGGATTCCTTTCCCGACGATGCGGGGCTTAAGACCTTTGTGTGGAGTTGGTGCCGGAACCTGAGGATTCCTCACAGTGCTGACATGGATCTTGGGGTACTTCTGGAGTCTCCCAGGGGAGTCAGTTCTCGTCTCGAGTGGGGCCATGCACGTGCGCTTTCCTCTCGAGCTGTAGCAGCAGTGTCACGCTTCCCATCGCGTGGATCAAGGGATCTGTGGCTTTCTTCGAGGCTTTCCACGAGGCTTTCCACGAGGCTTTCCACAGGGCTGTCCACGTGCCACCGTGGTGGTGTCGATCCTCGGCTTGAAGTGGAGGCAGTGCTGGGAAACAGGTTTCCTGGAATGGACTGAGACATCTGGGGACTCTGGAATGTGGCACGACCCTGGAGTTCCTCTCCCTTTCCTGTGGAGAGCGCCTCCTCTTGAGATGCGACGGGAACGCCGGAATTCTTTCCCGACCACGCAGGGAAAGGATCCCTCCTCTCGAGCTAGGAGGCGGAAACAGGGCTCCTCTGGATGTGGGCGGGACTCTCGTGCTTCCTCTCGAGTGGAGTGGGTATGTCGGGGAACTTCTTGAGTTGCAGCAAGGGTGTGAAGGACCTTTGGAAGTTCCAGAGTTTAGGTGTGATTAGCCTAGAGACGCCTCAGCGGAAATGGGCCTCATCTCGCCAGGAGGGGAGAACCTCCTGGATTTTCTCGAGTTGCGGCAGGTGCTCTCGACTTACGACGGGGACCTCAGGGACCCGCTCTGGTGGCCTCAGGAAAGGCCAGTCCCCTTGCAAGTTGCTCGGGGGCCTCTCGGGTGCCTCTCGGTTTCCTCTCCGTCAATGCTGGGGCCAAAACCTTGTGTGGAGTCAGTGCCGGAACCTGAGGATTCCTCTCCAGTGCTGACATGGATCTTGGGGTACTTCTGTAGTCTCCCCAGGGAATCAGTCTTCGTCTCGAGTGGGGCATGCACGTGGGCTTTCCTCCCGAGCTGTAGCAGCAGTGTCACGCTTCCCTTCGCGTGACCAAGGGATAAGGGGCTTTCCTCGAGGCTTTCCCACGAGGCTTTCCCACGAGGCTTTCTGCCGGGGTCCAGCCCCGGTGGATCCAGGGAATTCGAAGGGTGGACGGCGTTGGCGTGGAAAGACTTGTTTGTTTATTAATGTAAGATTAGATTAAGAAACTATAGTGTAATAAGAAGATTAAGTGGAGAAGAGGGCTGAATAGCTTGGTTTACGCGGAAGGCCAATAAAATTCCAGACAAGGAATTTGCACCACTACGTTGGGCCACGGCGCCCGCTTGAATATCTAAGGGTGCCTCGCCTTAAGCTCCCTTTGGTGCGGGTCTTAACAGCCGGGGCAAGTAAGTAGACCTGGCGAGCCTCCGCGCCCAGATGGAGATTCAGCCTGAAGTTAAAGTAAAGAGCAGAGAGAGGGAAGGGGAGAGAAGAGAGAGAGAGAGACATGGGGGAGCCAGAGTCCCAAGAAACCAGGCCGAGAGACTAGTTCGAGAAACTGGTCCGATCCTTTATTGTTCAGAAGGCCTTTTATACTTTTGATAAAACATGGAGATCAACGGGTAACACAGAATTATGTAGCGTTCGCAGCCCAGACTCTTTCTATACATCATTTTGTATACAAAAGGTCTCAGGTGATTTACATTATCTTCTGGCCAAGAAGCTTGTTAACTTTTTAGCTCTCTTCCTTAATGAATGTTGATTTTGTTTCCCCTGAAGTGTTTTTCTTTAATTTGCATCTCCTTAAAGCATTAAAGTTACATCTCTATAGAACAAAGGTGCAGTGGGATATAACAAAGAAGGTACTTAACTCAAAGATCTAATGTTGCTAATACCAGGTCTACTTTGTTTTTCTATATACCAACTATATCTAAAAATAAAGGATATGAAAATTTGGCAGCAAGCATTGACTCAACAAATGAAACTTTTAATCAGTCCTATTCTAAAGATTTTGACTCTTCGGAAGCCCTACATTCCTAGGATATTTTAAGCTTCCTGTGCCTCCTGCGGTCAGGAGGCCTCAAACAATCACACTCGCAGAGTCCTGCAGGCAGGCTAGAAAGCCATCGGAGGGGTTTTTAGATTGAAACACTCTTTCAAATGCAGAAGACTGAAACCCTGAATTGACTTTTTCCAGAAAATGTCAGAAGAGTGGAAAAGCAGAGCACAAAAGCCGGCAGATTTTTGTTGGGGTACATGCTTAGGAATTTCCAGAGGGGTCCCTGAAGTCTGAGCACGCCTTGCGTATGTCAGCTTCCTTCCTCATGACCTTGTCACGGGCGGGATTCCTCACACTGGCTCCCGGCATCTCACCCTTTTTAATTTTAAATAATTGATTATTTATGTTTAAAATCAGGTGCAGTTCGGTCTCGAGATTCCGAATGCTCTGCCGAAGAATCTAGACAATATAGGGAAGTATGATTATGAGGAGCAAGATTATAGACAGTAGACAGAACAGTCTTCAGAAATGAAGTTAGAGAAAGTGTGGGAAAAGTCATTGGCTTCTCCTGCGGTGGTAAAATCTAATCGGGAGTGTTCCAAGGTCTGAATCTGATTATGAAGTTTCCTAAGTCTAAACTAATATCTGAGCTGTTCCAAAATACCTAAACCTTGATTTTTTAACATATTGGGCATTTACACTTGTTGAGTCAATGATTGCTGTTGTAGTAACAATAACAGTTGTTGTAACACAGCAAGAACATAATTATCATATCAATAAGTTGTTACAGTTATAGGACATCTTTAAAACCACAGAAGAGCAGACATTACTTTGAGGAGTTAAACAAGATGAAACATCCATGGTTCACAAGTCGCTACATTAGGTACATTAAGTTTTCTGGAATCATTGGTGAAAAGAAGAACATAAGGAGAGGATAGACAAGCCAAAATAGAGTAAATAGAGTCATTTTCTGGTTGGAGTTTGTGCTGCAGCAGCTGTTAGTCCTGCCGGGATCTTGATGTTTCTTTTGCCTCTTTTGCCGGTAGGAGCAGCGGCCTTCACCCCGCCCTCTGACACTGGCGCTGTTATGGGCTGCGAGTGCGGTGCACTGGGTTCCGTCAGTCAGGCTGGCCCGCCCGCAGCTTTTGGTGCGCGGCTGTTTCCCGCGGTGGTGGTGGCAGAGAAGTTCCCTTTTTCTTTTGTGGCGAATCAGTCTGTCCGGGATCCAAGTTGACGAATCTGCACCCTGTGGAAAAAAATATAAACACTTCCTCGACCCGCAGTAAATTTTGGGTCGGGATCTTTTTGTTATCTGGAGGAGATCTTTTTGCTTTACTAATGGCTTTTTTATTTTACTGTTTCAAACGAATCAGCATTTAACTTATTACAAAGAGAACATGTTGTAAAATCTGATGGGGGAAAACTATACTTAATTTTCTCTTTTTTAATTTTTGAATTAACAAAGCACGTGAGGGTAAATGATGCAAGATCTGATCACAAGAATTTCCTATAGCAATCTGCCAATCATCAAACATTTGAAAAGCATCAAGTTGTTCTCTGTTATATGGAAGTGCAATTTTTGATGGTTCTTTATTAAACAATTTAATAAATCAGTATATTTGAATTAATCTTTTTAATTAATATGTCAGTAATTTTTCCTTAGGCAGAGGCCACTGTTCCACCACACCGGATCTTGAAATTTTCATGTAATGGGGTAGGCAGCAAAAACAATGGCCTTCATTATAAATTTGGATATCCCAATCCAGTATATAGCTTGCAAGGAGTTGGGCAAATTAGCTCAATTATTCTTGTCTGTTGTTTACCAATCCTTTTGATGGATCATAGCCGATCTGCAGCATCTGAGAGGTCACTTTATCATCAGGGCTAAAAAGTAACACTCCCATTTGAGATAGCATGTCCTCCCCCCACAGGGTAAGGGGGAGTGAAGGGACTACATACGGTTGGAAAGTTCCACGGGTGTCCTCAAATTGCCAATCTAAAATTTTTGCACTTTTGGCTACTGTGGGGGCTCTTCCTATCCCCACCAAGTTATTTTCAGTAGTATGTGTGGGCCAGGAGGTGGGCCAGGAGCTAGGCCAGTCTTTTCCTGAAATGCAAGAAACGTCTGCTCCTGTGTCTAATAACCCCACAATAGACTTGCCATTAATCAGAATAGTTTTCATAGGCCGTTTCTGAGTAATTTTTGTTATCCAAAAAACCATATCACTAGACCCAAATATAAGAAGCAAGAAAAGAGGTGTTACACAATATCTTTATAAGCTTTTCTAATGATCTTTTTATAACCCAAATCTGGTCTATAGCCTTTTAGATGACAAGTAACCATTTAATCTTAGCTTGAAAACTTCCAG
This sequence comes from Capra hircus, assembly GCF_001704415.2. NCBI lineage: Eukaryota > Metazoa > Chordata > Mammalia > Artiodactyla > Bovidae > Capra > Capra hircus. Next base: position 6,593 of record NW_017196880.1, read on the forward strand.
CAACGGGGGAGCTCACTATTCACCAAGGTTTTAAACTCTCTCTCACCTCTTACTCTATAGCATTTTTATCCTGCATACCACTTTTTCTAACTCCTTTTCAGTAGTATATGTTGGCCAGGAGCTGCGCTAGTCTCTCAGCAATGTAAGAAACGTCTTGTCTATTGTCTAACAGCCATGACATTTTATATCTTTGAATTAAAAAATCTTTTAAAGGCCTAGAAGCTGCAATTTTTTGCACCCAAAAAGCTAGATCTAGATCCTCTGGGGCTTTTTTTGTCTGGTTTTTCTGTTTGGTAATAAGGTAAAAGCAAAAGCTGTGCTATTATTTTTTTTTTTAATTTTTATTAATTGCACAGTTTTAGCAGGTGGCGAGATCAAAACTTCAGTTTTTTCAGTATAATCAGAATTTACTACACAAGACACTACCGAAATTTCTTGAAAAGAAAGCAAGCTATGCCCCAGTACAAGTCTTACAATGTCCTCAGGCAGGGGACTAGCCACTCTCATTGGAATCTGAGTCACTGGCACATCAGGGGTTAATATTATTGAAGTGGTGGAACTGAGGTCTAGGCCTGAGCTACCTGGGGTTGTTTGGTACGGGTTGTTGTGTCTGTTTAGCAGGACATTTTGGCAAAACATGTTCTATTTGGCCTCAAGAGAAACATTTTGCATTTGTAAAGTCCTTTTATTACGAATATTTTTTTTTCTGTTTTTCTTCCTTTTTCTTTTTTTTTTGTTGGGTGAGGCCCCTCCTGAGGGGATTTTATGCAAGGAGCAAGCTCTGTTTTAAAAGCTCTTTTGCTCAAAAATATTGTCACTATCGTTTTCAAACTTAAGCAATGTTCTGGGAGGCTTTGGATATAAAGTGGGAGTTCTTAAGCCCTGGGGAGGCGCAAGCAGAGGTTGCAGTGGTCGCCTTAAATAAGATAACTTTTTTAAAGGTTTGGTTTGTGTAGAGGGGGAGGGGGCTCTCCAGGGCGCTCGGCCGCTGCGTCCTGTAAGCACCCTCCTTCCTCGGGAGGAAGAGGAGTCTCTCTCCTTTTGTTTGCCAATGGCAGAAAAATACGATCTGCATAGAAGGTGGAGACCCACTACCATTTACCGCTATAGCCTCTCCCATAGGCTATCTAACAGCCTCATGACAGGGGTCCAGAACATTTGTAATCATATTTTACAGAGCAAAAGCATTTACAGGCCCATGCAAAGTATAGTAAGTTTTTAGCTGTTTTCCTACTCTCCCAGGTGTCTAAGTTAACAGTGCCTTCTTCTGGAAACCAGGGACACTGTTCTTGTACAAAGGAAAAAAATGAATGAATATTGGAATTTTTAACTTTAATTCCTCGTTTAGTTAGTAACTGCAAGATTACTCCTATAAAAAGCTGTCTTTCTTTTGATTCACTGTTACCATGTCAGAAAATTAAGTCTTATAGAAAAGTCTACCTCAACAAAAGGTTTTACCTCTGGCGAGGGGGTTTTGTTTTAACCTAGGATAGCAGGTTTCTTTTCAACCTTAGAGCACCAGGTTTCTCTTAAACGCCTTGAACACTTCCCACTCTTCCTCACCCCTGTCTATCCTACAGGGGGGTCCGCGGCACCTGAGTGGGGGTCCTAGCCGTCCGAACACTCAACACTGGGGGAGTACCCGAAAGTACTCCGGGGGGAGTGATTAAAGTCACTCGGGGGGAGGCAAACAGAGAGTGCTCGGGGGGAGCAACGGAGAGGGCTC
>NW_017196881.1:0-8317 GCF_001704415.2 Capra hircus
GGACCGACTCCGACACAAGGTCCTTAGGCCCTGTGTGTGTTGGTTGATCGACTGTGTAGTTGTGTGTGAATGGTAGAGCTGTTCTGTTCGTGCAACCGCATGAGGTTACTGGCCTTTCCTGAGGCCACATAGAGCGGGTCCCTGAGTTCCCCGTGGAAGTTCCAGAGCACCTCTCGCGCAACTTCGAGAAAATACCAGGAGTGTCACCCATTCGCGGCAGATGAGCGCCGCATTACGCTTGAGGTGTCTCAAGGCTAATTCACACCTAACCTCTGAACTTTCGGCAAAGGCGTCCTTACTCACCCTTGGCTGCATCTGAGGAATTTCCGCCAGACATATCGCCGCTCACTCGAGAGCGAATCACGAGAATCCTGCCCACATCCAGAGGAGCCCTGTTTCCGCCTCCTAGCTCGATAGGGGGATCCTTTCCCTGCGCGATCGGGAAAGAATTCCGGTGTTCCCGGCGCATCTCAAGAGGAGGCGCTCTCCACAGGAAAGGCGAGAGGAACTCCAGGGTCGTGCCACCATTCCAGAGGCCACCAGATGTCTCTGTCCCATTCCAGCAAAACTGTTTTCCCCGAACTGCATCGATATTCAAGCCGAGGATCGACTCACACCACGGTGGCACGTGGGACAGCCTTGTGGGAAAGCCTCTTGGGAAAGCCTCGTGGAAAAGCCTCGAGGGAAAGCCACAGATGCTTTGATCCACGCGAAAGGAATTGTGTCACTGCTGCAAAAGCTCGGGAGGAAGTGCACGTGCATGCCCCACTCGAGACGAGGACTGGCTCCCCTGGGGAGACTCCAGAATCTCCTCAAGATCTACGTCAGCACTGCAGAGGAATCCACATGTTCCGGCACTGACTCAAGAAAAGGTCTTAGCCACGGCATCGTCGGGAGAAGAATCGCGAGAGGCCCCCCCAGCAACTCGCATGGGGGACTGGCCTTTCCTAAGGCCACCAGAGCGGGTCCCTGAGTTCCCGTCGGAAGTCCAGAGCACCTTCCGCAACTTGAGAAAATCCAGGAGGTCCTCCCTTCCAGGCCAGATGAGGCCCATTACCGCTGAAGTTTCTCAAGGCTAATCACACCTAACCTCTTGAATTTCCAAAGGGTCCTTCACACCCTTGCTGCAACTGAGGAATTTCCCTGACATTCCCGTCTCGACTCGAGAGGAAGCACGAGAGTTCCGCCCACATCCAGAGGAGCCCCGTTTCCGCCTTATAGCTTGAGAGGAGGGATCTTTCCCTGAGTGGTCGGGAAAGAATTCCCGGCGTTCCCGTCGCATGTCAAGAGGAGGCGCTCTCCACAGGAAAGGCGAGAGGAACTCCAGGGTCGTGCCAACATTCCAGGAGTCCCCCAGGTGGCTCAGTCCATTCCAGGGAAACCTGTTATCCCCCCACTGCCTCGACTTTCAAGCCGAGAATCGACTCACACCTCGGTGGCACGTGGGACAGCCCTGTGGGAAAGCCTCGTGGGAAAGCCTCGTGGGAAAGCCTCGAGGGAAAGCCACAGATCCCTTGGATCCACGCGAAGGGAAGCGTGACACTGCTGCTACACCTCGGGAGGAAAGCGCACGTGCATGCCCCCACTCGAGACGAGGACTGACTCCCCTGGGGAGACTCCAGAAGTACCTCAAGATCCATGTCAGCACTGGAGAGGAATCCTCAGGTTCCGGCACCGACTCCCACACAAGATCTTAGGCCCTGGTATCGACGGGAGAGGAATCCCGAGAGGCCCCTGAGCAACTCGCATGGGGACTGGTCTTTCCTAAGGCCACCAGAGCGGGTCCCTGAGGTCCCCAGTCGTAAGTCGAGAGCAGCTGCCGCAACTCTGAGAAAATCCCGGCGTTACTCCCCTCCAGGCGAGATGAGTCCCATTTCCACTGCGGCGTCTCAGGCTAATCACACCTAACCTCTGGAACTTCCAAAGGCTCCTTCACACCCTTGCTGCAACTCAACAAGTTCCCGGGCATACCCATCTCCACTCGAGAGGAAGCACGAGAGTCCCGCCCACATCCAGGGGAGCCCTGTTTCGGCCTCCATAGCTCCGACTGGACGGATCCTTTCCCTGCGTGGTCGGGAAAGAATTCCCGGCGTTCCCGTCGCATCTCAAGAGGAGGCGCTCTCCACAGGAAAGGCGAGAGGAACTCCAGGGTCATGCCACCATTCCCAGAGTCCCCAGATGCCTCAGTCCATTGCAGGGAAAACTGTTTTCCATGCACTGCCTCGACTTTCAAGCCGAGGATCGGCTGACTCCACGGTGGCACGTGGGACAGCCCTGTGGGAAAGCCTCGTGTGAAAGCCTCATGGGAAAGCCCCGAGGGAAAGCCACTGATCCCTTGATCCACGGGAGGGAAGCGTGACACTGCTGCTGCATTTTGGGAGGAATGCGCAGGTGCATGCCCCTACTTGAGACGAGGACTGACTCCCGTGGGGAGACTCCGGAGGTACCCCAAGATCCATGTCAGCACTGGAGAGGAATCCTCACGTTCCGGCTCCGACTCCACACAAGGTCTTAAGCCCCGGCATGGACGGCAGAGAAATACCGAGAGGCCCCCGAGCAACTCGCATGGGGACTGGCCTTTCCTGAGGCCACCAGAGCGGGTCCCTGAGGTCCCCGTCGTAAGACGAGAGCACCTGCCACAACTAGAAACAATCCAGGAGGTTGTCCCCTCGAGGCGAGATGAGGCCCATTTCTGCTGAGGCGTCTCGAGGCTAATCTCACCTAACCTCTGGAACTTCCAAAGGGTCCTTCACACCCTTGCTGCAACTCAAGAAGTTCCCCGACATTCCCGTCTCCAGTCGAGAGCAAGCACGAGAGTCCCGCCCTCATCCAGAAGAGCCCTGTTTCCGCCTCCTAGCCCGAGAGGAGGGATCCTTTCCCTGCGTGGTCGGGAAAGAATTCCCGCCGTTCCTGTCGCATCTCAAGAGGAGGTGCTCTCCACGGGAAAAGGCGAGAGGAACTCCAGGGTCGTGCCACCATTCTCAGAGTCCCCCAGATGTCTAAGTCCATTTCAGGGAAACCTGATTTCCCTGCACTGCCTCGAATTTCTAGCTGAGCATCGACTCACACCACGATGGCACGTGGGACAGCCCCGTGGGAAAGCCTCAAGGGAAAGCCTCGAGGGAAAGCCAAAGATCCCTTGATCCACGTGAAGGGAAGCGTTGCACTGCTGCTACAGCTCGGGAGGAAAGCGCACGTGCATGCCCCCACACAAGACGACGACTAACTCCCCTGGGGAGACTCCAGAAGTACCCCAAGATCCATGTCAGCACTGGAGAGGAAACCTCAGGTTCCGGAACCGACTCCACACAGGGTCTTAGGCCCCGGCATCGACGGGAGAGGAATCCCGAGAGGCCCCCGAGCAACTCGCATGGGGACTGGCCTTTCCTGAGGCCACCAGAGCGGGTCCCTGAGGTCCCCGTCGTAAGGCGAGAGCACCTGCCGCAACTAGAAACAATCCAGGAGGTTGTCCCCTCCAGGCGAGATGAGGCCCATTTCCGCTGAGGCGTCTCGAGGCTAATCACACCTAACCTCTGGAACTTCCAAAGGGCTCCTTCACACCCTTGCTGCAACTCAAGAAGTTCCCGGACTTACCCGCCTCCACTCGAGAGGAAGCACGAGAGTCCTGCCCACATCCAGAGGAGCCCCGTTTCCGCCTCATAGCTCGAGAGGAGGGATTATTTCCCTGCGTGGTGGGGAAAGAATTCCCGGCGTTCCTGTTGCATCTCAAGAGGAGGCGGTCTCCACAGGAAAGTCGAGAGAAACTCCAGAGTCGTGCCACCATTCCCAGAGTCCCCCAGATGTCTCAGTTCATTCCAGGGAAACCTGTTTTCCCTGCACTACCTCGACTTTCAAGCCGAGGATCGACTCACATTACGGTGACACGTGGGACAGCCCTGTGGGAAAGCCTCGTGGGAAAGCCTCGAGGGAAAGCCACAGATCCCTGGATCCACGCGAAGGCAAGCGTGACACTGCTGCTACACCTCGGGAGGAAAGCGCACGTGCATGCCCCCACTCGAGACGAGGACTGACTCCCCTGGGGAGACTCCAGAAGTACCTCAAGATCCATGTCAGCACTGGAGAGGAATCCTCAGGTTCCAGCACCGACTCCACACAAGATCTTAGGCCCTGGTATCGACGGGAGAGGAATCCCGAGAGGCCCCTGAGCAACTCGCATGGGGACTGGTCTTTCCTAAGGCCACCAGAGCGGGTCCCTGAGGTCCCCGTCGTAAGTCGAGAGCAGCTGCCGCAACTCGAGAAAATCCCGGCGTTACTCCCCTCCAGGCGAGATGAGTCCCATTTCCACTGCGGCGTCTCGAGGCTAATCACACCTAACCTCTGGAACTTCCAAAGGCTCCTTCACACCCTTGCTGCAACTCAACAAGTTCCCGGGCATACCCATCTCCACTCGAGAGGAAGCACGTGAGTCCCGCCCACATCCAGAGGAGCCCCGTTTCCGCCTCCTGGCTCGAGAGGAGGGATCCTTTCCCTGCGTGGTCGGGAAAGAAATCCCGACGTTCCCGTCGCATCTCAAGAGCAGGCGCTCTCTACAGGAAAGGTGAGAGAAACTCCAGGGTCGTGCCACCACTCCCAGAGTCCCTCAGATGTCTCAGTCCATTCCAGGGTATCCTGTTTTCCCTGCACTGCCTGGACTTTCAAGCCGAGGATCGACTCACACCACGGTAGCACATGGGACAGCCCTGTGGCAAAGCCTCGTGGGAAAGCCTCGTGGGAAAGCCTTGAGGGAAAGACACAGATCCCTTGATGCACGCGAAGGGAAGCGCGACACTGCTGTTACTGCTCGGGAGGAAAGCGCACGTGCATGCCCCCACTCGAGACGAGGACTGACTCCCCTGGGGAGACTCCAGAAGTACCCCAAGATCCATGACAGCACTGGAGAGGAATGCTCAGGTTCCGGCACCGACTCCACACAAGATCTTAGGCCCTGGCATCGACGGGAGAGGAATTCCGAGAGGTCCCCGAGCAACTCGCATGGGGACTGGCCTTTCCTGAGGCCACCATAGCGGGTCCCTGAGGTCCCCGTCGTAAGTCGAGAGCACCTGCCGGAACTCGAGAAAATCCCAGGAGGTTCTCCCCTCCAGGCGAGATGAGGCCCATTTCCGGTGAGGCGTCTCCAGGCTTAATCACACCTAAACCTTCTGGAACTTCCAAAGGGTCCTTCACACCCCTTGCTGCAACTCAAGAAGTTCCCCGACATACCAGTCTCCACTCGAGAGGAAGCACGAGAGTCCCGCCCACATCCAGGGGAGCCCCGTTTCGGCCTCATAGCTCGACTGGACGGATCCTTTCCCTGCGTGGTCGGGAAAGAATTCCCGGCGTTCCCGTCGCATCTCAAGAGGAGGCGCTCTCCACAGGAAAGGCGAGAGGAACTCCAGGGTCATGCCACCATTCCCAGAGTCCCCAGATGCCTCAGTCCATTGCAGGGAAAACTGTTTTCCATGCACTGCCTCGACTTTCAAGCCGAGGATCGGCTGACTCCACGGTGGCACGTGGGACAGCCCTGTGGGAAAGCCTCGTGTGAAAGCCTCATGGGAAAGCCCCGAGGGAAAGCCACTGATCCCTTGATGCCACGGGAGGGGAAGCGTGACACTGCTGCTGCAGTTTGGGAGGAATGCGCAGGTGCATGCCCCTACTTGAGACGAGGACTGACTCCCGTGGGGAGACTCCGGAGGTACCCCAAGATCCATGTCAGCACTGGAGAGGAATCCTCACGTTCCGGCTCCGACTCCACACAAGGTCTTAAGCCCCCGGCATGGACGGCAGAGAAATACCGAGAGGCCCCCGAGCAACTCGCATGGGGACTGGCCTTTCCTGAGGCACCAGAGCGGGGTCCCTGAGGTCCCCGTCGTAAGACGAGAGCACCTGCCACAACTAGAAACAATCCAGGAGGTTGTCCCCTCGAGGCGAGATGAGGCCCATTTCTGCTGAGGCGTCTCGAGGCTAATCTCACCTAACCTCTGGAACTTCCAAAGGGTCCTTCACACCCTTGCTGCAACTCAAGAAGTTCCCCGACATTCCCGTCTCCTGTCGAGAGCAAGCACGAGAGTCCCGCCCTCATCCAGAAGAGCCCTGTTTCCGCTCCTAGCCCGAGAGGAGGGATCCTTTCCCTGCGTGGTCGGGAAAGAATTCCCGCCGTTCCTGTCGCATCTCAAGAGGAGGTGCTCTCCACGGGAAAAGGCGAGAGGAACTCCAGGGTCGTGCCACCATTCCCAGAGTCCCCCCAGATGTCTAAGTCCATTTCAGGGAAACCTGATTTCCCTGCACTGCCTCGAATTTCTAGCTGAGCATCGACTCACACCACGATGGCACGTGGGACAGCCCCGTGGGAAAGCCTCGAGGGAAAGCCTCGAGGGAAAAAAGATCCCTTGATCCACGTGAAGGGAAGCGTTGCACTGCTGCTACAGCTCGGGAGGAAAGCGCACGTTCATGCCCCCACACAAGACGACGACTAACTCCCCTGGGGAGACTCCAGAAGTACCCCAAGATCCATGTCAGCACTGGAGAGGAAACCTCAGGTTCCGGAACCGACTCCACACAGGGTCTTAGGCCCCGGCATCGACGGAGAGGAATCCCGAGAGGCCCCCGAGCAACTCGCATGGGGACTGGCCTTTCCTGAGGCCACCAGAGCGGGTCCCTGAGGTCCCCGTCGTAAGGCGAGAGCACCTGCCGCAACTAGAAACAATCCAGGAGGTTGTCCCCTCCAGGCGAGATGAGGCCCATTTCCGCTGAGGCGTCTCGAGGCTAATCACACCTAACCTCTGGAACTTCCAAAGGGTCCTTCACACCCTTGCTGCAACTAAAGAAGTCCCCAATATTCCCGTCTCTACTCGAGAGTAAGCAAGAGAGTCCCGCCCACATCCAGAGGAGCCCCGTTTCCGCTCCTAGCTAGAGAGGAGGGATCCTTTCTCTGCGTGGTCGGGAAAGAATTCCCGGCGTCCTCGTCGCATCTCAAGAGGAGGCGCTCTCCACTGGAAGGCGAGAGAACTCCCGGGCCTTGCCACCATTCCCAGAGTCCCCCAGATGTCTAAGTCCATTCCAGGGAAATCTGTTTTCCCTCGATTGCCGCGACTTTCAAGCCGAGGATCGACTCACACCACAGTGGCACGTGGGACAGACCTGTGGAAAGCCTCCTGGGAAAGCCTCGTGGGAGAGCCTCAAGGGAAAGGCACAGATCCCCTTGATCCAGGCCAAGGGAAGCGTGACACTGCTGCTACAGCTCGGGAGGAAAGCGCACGTGCATGCCCCACTCGAGACGAGGACTGACTCCCCTGGGGAGACTCCAGAAATACCCCAAGATCCATGTCAGCACTGGAGAGGAATCCTCAGGTTCCGGCACCGTCTCCACACAAGGTTTGAGGCCCCGGCATCGACGGGAGAAGAATCCCGAGAGGACCCGAGCAACTCGCATGGGGACTGGCCTTTCCTGAGGCCACCAGAGCGGGTCCCTGAGGTCGCCGTCGTAAGTCGAGAGCACCTGCCGCAACTTGAGAACATCCAGGAGGTTCTCCCCTCCAGGCGAGTTGAGGCCCTTTTCCTCTGAGGCGTCTTGAGGCTAACCATACCTCACATCTGGAACTTCCAAAGGGTCCTTCACACCCTTGCTGCAACTCAAAGAAGTTCCCCGACATACCTGAGTCCACTCGAGAGATAGCACGAGAGTCCCGCCACATCCAGAGGAGCCCCGTTTCCGCCTCATACCTCGAGGTCAGGTATCCGTTCCCTGCATGTTCGGGAAAGAATTCCCGGTGTTCCCGTCGCATCTCATGAGGAGGCGCTCTCCACCGGAAAGGTGGAGGTACTCCAGGGTCGTGCCACCATTCCAAGAGTCCCCCAGATATCTCAGTCTGCCGGGTCAAGCCCCGCTGGATCCAGGGAATTCGACGGATGGACGGCGTTGTCGTGGAAAGTCTTTTTTATTTATTTAATGTAAGATTAGATTAAGAAATTATAGTGTAGTAAGAAGATTAACTGGAGGAAAAGGGCTGAATAGCTTGGTTTACGTGGAAGAGCAAAAAATTCCAGACAAGGAATTTTCACCATCTACGTTGGGCCACCAGCCCCTGCTTGAATATCTAAGGTGCCCTAGCCTTAAACTCCCTTTCGTGCAGGTCTTAACAGCCAGGCAAGAAAGAAGACCTGGAGAGCCTCCGCGCCCTGGTGGAGATTCAACCTGAAGTTAAAGTAAAAGCAGAGAGAAGGAAAGGGAGAGAAGAAGAAAGAGAGAAAAAGACACGGGGGGAGCCTGAGTCCCCAAGAAACCAGGCCGAGAGACTAGTTCGAGAAACTGTCCGAGAAA
>NW_017196882.1:0-8317 GCF_001704415.2 Capra hircus
GTGGACGGCGTTGGCTTGGAAAGACTTGTTTGTTTATTAATGTAAGATTAGATTAAGAAACTATAGTGTAGTAAGAAGATTAAGTGGAGGAAGAGGGCTGAATAGCTTGGTTTACGCGGAAGGCCAATAAAATTCCAGAACAGGAATTTGCACCATCTACGTTGGGCCACCGGCGCCCGCTTGAATATCTAAGGGTGCCTCGCCTTAAGCTCCCTTTCGTGCGGGTCTTAACAGCCGGGCAAGTAAGTAGACCTGGCGAGCCTCCGCGCCCCAGATGGGAGATTCAGCCTGAAGTTAAAGTAAAGAGCAGAGAGAGGGAAGGGGAGAGAAGAAGAGAGAGAGAGAGACATGGGGGAGCCAGAGTCCCAAGAAACCAGGCGAGAGACTAGTTCGAGAAACTGGCCCCCATCCTTTATTGTTCAGAAGGCCTTTTATACTTTTGATAAAACACGGAGATCATTGGGTAACACAAAAATTATGTAGCGTTCGCAACCCAGATTCTTTCGTATATCATTTTGTATACAAAAGGTCTCAGGTGATTTACATTATCTTTTTGGCCAAGAGGCTTGTTAACACTTTTTGGCTCTCTTCCTTAATGAATGATAATTTTGTTTCCCCTGAAGTGTTTTTTTTTTTTTAATCTGCATCTCCTTAAAGCATTAAAGTTACATCTCTATAGAACACAAAGGTGCAGTGGGATATAACAAAGAAGGTACTTAACTCAAAGATCTAATGTTGCTAATACCAGGTCTACTACTTGTTTTCTATATACCAACTATATCTAAAAATAAAGGATATGAAAATTTAGCAGCAAGCATTGACCCCCAAAAAATGAAACCTTTAATCAGTCCTATTCTAAAGATTTTGACTCCTCGGAAGCTCCTACATTCCTAGGATGTTTTAAGCTTCCTGTGCCTCCTGCCTCAGGAGGCTTCAAACAATCACATGCGCAGCTGTACGAGTCCTGCAGGCAGGCTAGAAAAGCCATCGGAGGGGTTTTTGGATTGAAACACTCTTTCAAATGCAGAAGACTAAAGCCCTGATTTGACTTTTTCCAGAAAATGTCAGAAGAGTGGAAAAGCAGAGCACAAAAGCCGGCAGATTTTTGTTGGGGTACGTGCTTAGGAATTTCCAGAGGGATCCCTGAAGTCTGAGCACGCCTTGCGTATGTCAGCTTCCTTCCTCATGACCTTGTCACGGGCGGGATTCCTCACACTGGCTCCCAGCATCTCACCCTGTTTTATTTAAATAATTAATTATTTATGTTTAAAATCAGGTGCAGTTCTGTCGCGAGATTCCGAATGCTCTGCCGAAGAATCTAGACAATACAGGGAAGAATGATTACGAGGAGCAAGATTATAAAGAGTAGACAGAATAGTCTTTCCAGAAATGAAGTTAGAGAAAGTGTGGAAAAAGTCATTGGCTTCTCCTGAGGTGGTAAAATCTAATCGGGAGTGTTCCAAGGTCTGAATCTGGTTATGCAGTTTCCCTAAGTCTAAACTAATATCTGAGCTGTTCCAAAACACCTAAAACTTGATTTTTTAACATATTGGGCATTTACACTTGTTGAGTCAATGACCGCTGCCATAGTAACAATAACAGTTATTGTAACACAGCAAGAACATAATTATCATATCAATAAGTTGTTACAGTTACAGGACATCTTTAAAACCACAAAAGAGCAGACATTACTTTGAGGAGTTAAACAAGATGAAAACATCCATGGTTGACAAGTCGCTACATTAGGTACGTTAAGTTTTCTGGAATCATTGGTGAAAAGAAGAACATAAGGAGAGGATAGACAAGCCAAAATAGAGTAAATAGAGTCATTTTCTGGTTGGAGTTTGCGCTGCAGCAGCTGTTAGTCCCGCCGGGATCTTGATGTTTCTTTTGCCTCTTCTGCCGGTGGGAGCAGCGGCCTTCACCCCGCCTCTGACACTGGCGCTGTAACGGGGCTGCGAGTGCGGTGCACTGGGTTCCGTCAGTCAGGCTGGCCCCGCCGCAGCTTTTGGTGCACGGCTGTTTCCCGCGGCGGTGGCGGCAGAGAAGTTCCCTTTTTCTTTTGTGGCGAATCAGTCTGTCCGGGATCCAAATTGACGAATCTGCACCCCCTGTGGAAAAATATAAACACTTCCTCGACCCGCAGCAAATTCTGGGTCGGGATCTTTTTGTTATCGTGGAGATCTTTTTTGCTTTACCAATGGCTTTTTATTTTACTGTTCCAAACGAATCAGCATTTAACTTATTACAAAGAGAACATGTTGTAAAATCTGATGGGGGAAAACTATACTTAATTTTCTCTTTTTTTAATTTTTGAATTAACAAAGCACGTGAGGGTAAATGATGCAAGATCTGATCACAAGAATTTCCTATAGCAATCTGCCAATCATCAAACATTTGAAAAGCATCAAGTTGTTTTTTGTTATATGGAATTACAATTTTTGATGGCTCTTTACTAAACAATTTAATAAATCAGTATGCTTGAATTAATCTTTTAAATTAATATGGCAGTAATTTTTTCTTAGGCAGAGGCCATTGTTCCACCAAGTTGGGATAAGATAAAACTATTTTTGGGGGGGGTCATTAGATGGAACCAATGGGCCTTCTTGTCACAAGCATCCTGTAGGTATACATTTTGTGGCAAGAATAATTTAATCTCCTTTTTTGGCAATATTAATCTTAATTAACTGATCATTTAAAGCCTCATTCACTTTAACGAAAGCCAACTGTGTCACACTAGTCAACTTTTTCTTAGAACTGGGATTAGGATTGTTTTTTTTTCAGCAATCAAACAAAAGGCTTTAAATCTACAAAAGTCAGTTTTAAATGTGGGCATATCCAATTAATATCAAACTAATAATTTTTGGAAATCATTTAAAGTTAGTAAACAATCTCTCAGCACCTTTAAAAGGACATTATCAGTTTTAAAACTTTTGGCAGACCCAAATATAAGAAGCAAGAAAAGCTTTTTTAATGAATCTTTTTATAACCCAAATCTGGTCTATAGCCTTTTAGATGACAAGTAGCCATTTAATCTTTGCTTGAATACTTCCAGCAACGGGGAGCCTCACTATTCACCAAGGTTTTAAACTCTCTCTCACCTCTTACTCTATAGGCATTTTTATCCTGCATACCACCTTTTCTAATCCCCACCAACTCCTTTTCAGTAGTATATGTTGGCCAGGAGCTGCCGCTAGTCTCTCAGCAATCTAAGAAACGTCTTGTCTATTGTCTAACAGCCATGACATTTTTATATCTTTAAAAAATCTTTTAAAGGCCAAGAAGCTGGCAATTTTTTGCACCCAAAAAGCTAGATTCTAGATCCTCCTCTGGGGCTTTTTTTGTCTGGTTTTTTTCTGTCTGGTAATAAGGTAAAAGCAAAAGCTGTGGCTATTTTTTAATTTTAATTACACAGTTTTAGCAGGTGGCGATATCAAAACTTCAATTTTTTAGTATAATCAGAATTTACTACACAAGAACTACCGGAAATTTTTTGAAAAGAAAGCAAGCTATGCCCCAGCACAAGTCTTACAATGTCCTCAGGAAGGGGACTAGCCACTGGAATCTGAGTCAGGAGCTATTATTATTAAGGTGGTGGAACTGAGGTCCAGGCCTGAGCTACCTGGGGTTGTTTTTGGTACGGCTTGTTATCTCTGTTTAGCAAGACATTTTGGGCAAAAAATGTTCTATTTGGCCTCAAGAGAAACATTTTGCATTTGTAAAGTCCTTTTTATTACGAATATTTTTCTTTTTTTCCTGTTTTTCTTCCTTTTTCTTTTTTTGTTGGGTGAGGCCCCTCCTGAGGGGATTTTTATGCAAGGAGCAAGCTCTGTTTTAAAAGCTCTTTTGCTCAAAAATATTGTCACTATCGTTTTCAAACCTTAAGCAATGTTCTGGGAGGCTTTGGATATAAAGTGGGGAGTTCTTAAGCCCTGGGGAGGCGCAAGCAGAGGTTGCAGTGGTCGGCCTTAAATAAGACAACTCTTTTAAAGGTTGGTTTGTGTAGAGGGGGAGGGGGCTCTCCAGGGGCGCTCCGGCCGCTGCGTCCTATAAGCACCCTCCTTCCTCGGGAGGAAGAGTACAGTCTCTCTCCTTTTTGTTTGCCCAATGGCAGAAAATATGATCTGCGTAATAGGTGGAGACCCACTACGATCCACTGCTATAGTCTCTCCCATAGGCTATCTAACTAACAGCCTCATGACGGGGGTCCAGAACATTTGTAATAATATTTTACAGAGCAAAAGCATTTACAGGCCCATGCAAAGTATAATTAGTTTTTTAGCTGTTTTATTACCTTTATCCAAGTATCTAAATCTCTTTTCTGGAAACCAAGGACATTGGTCTCGTAACACGAGCCTTTTAATCTTTAATTTGTCTTTTTTGTTTAACAGTTACAAAATTACTTGTATAAAGAGGTGTCATTGTTTTGAGTCATTGTTACCCGTGTCAGAAAATTAAGAGTTATAGAAAAGTCTGCCTTGACAAAAAGGTTTTACCTTAGCCAAGGGGGGTTTTGTTTTAAACCCTAAGATAGCAGGTTTCTTTTCAACCTCTAGAGCACCAGGTTTCTCTTAAACCCTTGAACACTTCCCACTCGTCCTCACCCTGTCTATCCTACAGGGGGGTCCGCGGCACCCCTGAGTGGGGTCCTAGCCGTCCCGAACACTCAACACTGGGGGAGTACCCGAAAGTACTCCGGGGGGAGTGATTAAGTCACTCCGGGGGAGCAACAGAGAGTGCTCCGGGGGAGCAACAGAGAGTGCTCCAGGGGGAGCTTTTGCTCCGAGGAACCTACCTTTGAATAGCCTGTTCCGGGCACCACTTGCTGGGGTCCAGCCCCGGTGGATCCGGGGAATTCGAAGGGTGGACGGCGTTGGCGTGGAAAGACTTGTTTGTTTATTAACGTAAGATTAGATTAAGAAACTATAGTGTAGTAAGAAGATTAAGTGGAGGAAGAGGGCTGAATAGCTTGGTTTACGCGGAAGGCCAATAAAATTCCAGACAAGGAATTTGCACCATCTACGTTGGGCCACCGGCGCACGCTTGAATATCTAAGGGTGCCTCGCCTTAAGCTCCCTTTCGTGCGGGTCTTAACAGCCGGGGCAAGTAAGTAGACCTGGCGAGCCTCCGCGCCCCAGATGGAGATTCAGCCTGAAGTTAAAGTAAAGAGCAGAGAGAGGGAAGGGGAGAGAAGAAGAGAGAGAGAGAGACATGGGGGGAGCCAGAGTCCAAGAAACCAGGCCGAGAGACTAGTTCGAGAAACTGGCCCCCCATCCTTTATTGTTCAGAAGGCCTTTTATACTTTTGATAAAACACGGAGATCATTGGGTAACACAAAATTATGTAGCGTTCGCAACCCAGATTCTTTCCGTATATCATTTTGTATACAAAAGGTCTCAGGTGATTTACATTATCTTTTGGCCAAGAGGCTTGTTAACACTTTTTGGCTCTCTTCCTTAATGAATGTTAATTTTGTTTCCCCTGAAGTGTTTTTTTTTTTTAATCTGCATCTCCTTAAAGCATTAAAGTTACATCTCTATAGAACAAAGGTGCAGTGGGATATAACAAAGAAGGTACTTAACTCAAAGATCTAATGTTGCTAATACCAGGTCTACTACTTGTTTTTCTATATACCAACTATATCTAAAAATAAAGGATATGAAAATTTGGCAGCAAGCATTGACCCAAAAAATAAACCATTAATCAGTCCTATTCTAAAGATTTTGACTCCTCGGAAGCTCCTATATTCCTAGGATGTTTTAAGCTTTCTGTGCCTCCTGCGGTCAGGAGGCCTCAAACAATCACATGCAGCAGCTGCACGAGTCGTGCAGGCAGGCTAGAAAGCCATCGGAGGGGTTTTTGGATTGAAACACTCTTTCAAATGCAGAAGACTAAAGCCCTGAATTGACTTTTTCCAGAAAATGTCAGAAGAGTGGAAAAGCAGAGCACAAAAGCCGGCAGATTTTTGTTGGGGTACGTGCTTAGGAATTTGCAGAGGGGTCCCTGAAGTCTGAGCACGCCTTGTGTATGTCAGCTTCCTTCCTCATGACCTTGTACGGGCGGGATTCCTCACACTGGCTCCCAGCAGGTGCCGGAACCTGAGGATTCCTCTCCAGTGCTGACATGGATCTTGGGGTACTTCTGGAGTCTCCCCAGGGGAGTCAGTCCTCGTCTCGAGTGGGGGCATGAACGTGCGGTTTCCTCTCGAGCTGTAGCAGCAGAGTCAGCCTTCCCTTCGCGTGGATCAAGGGATCTGTGGCTTTCCCTCGAGGCTTTCCCAGGAGGCTTTCCCACGAGGATTTCCCACAGGGCTGTCCCACGTGCCACCGTGGTGTGAGTCGATCCTCGGCTTTGAAGGTCGAGGCAGTGCAGGGAAAACAGGTTTCCCTGGAATGGACTGAGACATCTGGGGGAGTGTGGGAACGGTGGCACGAACCTGGAGTTTCCTCTCCCGTTTCAAGTGGAGAGCGCCTCCTCTTGAGATGCGACGGGAACGCTGGAATACTTTCCCGAACACGCAGGGAAAGGATCCCTCCTCTAGAGCTATGAGGCGGAAACGGGGCTCCTCTGTATGTGGGCGGGACTCTCGTCCTTCTTCTCGAGTGGAGTCGGGTATGACGGGGAACTTCTTGAGTTGCAGCAATGGTGTGAAGGACCCTTGGGAAATTCCAGCGTTTAGGTGTGATTAGCCTCGAGGAGCCTCATCGGAAAAGGGCCTCATCTCGCCTGGAGGGGAGAACCTCCTGGATTTTCAAGAGTTGCGGCCGGTGCTCTCGACTTACCACGGGGACCTCAGGGACCCGCTCTGGGGGCCTCAGGAAAGGCCAGTCCCCTTGCGAGTTGCTCGGGGGCCTCACGGGGGCCTCTCGGGTTTCCTCTCCCGTCGATTCTGGGGCCTAAAACCTTGTGTGGAGTCAGCGCCGGAACCTGAGAATTCCTCTCCAGTGCTGACATGGATCTTGGGGTACTTCTGGAGTCCTCCCCATGGGAGTCAGTCCTTGTCTCGAGTGGGGGCATGCCACGTTGCGCATTCCTCCCGAGCTGTAGCAGCAGTGTCACGCTTCCCTTCGCGGGATCAAGGGATCAGGGGCTTTCCCTCGAGGCTTTCCCACGAGGCTTTCCCACGAGGCTTTCCCACACGGCCGTCCCACGTGCCACCGTGGTGTGAGTCGATCCTCGGCTTGAAAGTTGAGGCCGTGCAGGGAAAACAGGATTTCCCTGGAATGGACTGACACATCTGGGGGACTCTGGAATGTGGCACGACCCTGTAGTTCCTCTCGCCTTTCCTGTGGAGAGCGCCTCCACTTGAGATGCGACGGGAACGCCGGGAATTCTTTCCCGACCACTGCAGGGAAAGGATCCCTCCTCTCGAGCTAGGAGGTGGAAACGGGAGCTCCTCTGGATGTGGGCGGGACTCTCGTGCTTCCTCTCTAGTGGAGTCGGGTATGTCGTGGAACTTCTTGAGTTGCAGCATGGGTGTGAAGGACCCTTTGGAAGTTCCAGAGTTTAGGTGTGATTAGCCTCGAGACGCCTCAGCGGAAATGGGCCTCATCTCGCCTGGAGGGGAGAACCTCCTGGATTTTCTCGAGTTGCGGCAGGTGCTCTCGACTTACGTCGGGGACCTCAGGGACCCTCTCTGGTGCCCTCAGGAAAGGCCAGTCCCCATGCGAGTTACTCGGTGGCTTCTCGGGGGGCCTCTCGGGATTCCTCTCCTTCGATGCCGGGCCTAAGACCTTGTGTGGAATCGGTGCCGAAACCTGAGGATTCGTCTCCAGTGCTGACATGGATGTTGGCGTACTTCTGGAGTCTCCCCAGGGGAGTCAGTCGTCGTCTCGAGTGGGGGCATGCACGTGTGCTTTACTCCCGAGCTGGGGCAGCAGTGTCACGCTTCCCTTCTCGTGGATCAAGGGACCTGTGGCTTTCCCACGAGGCTTTCCCACGAGGCTTTCCCAAGAGGCTTTCCCACAGGGCTGTCCCACGTGCCAACGTGGTGTGAGTCGATGCTCGGCTTCAAAGTCGAGGCAGTGCAGGGAAAACAGGTTTCCCTGGAATGGACTGAGACATCTGGGGGACTCAGGTAATGGTGTCACGACCCTGGAGTTCCCCTCGTCTTTCCTGTCGAGAGCGCCTCCTCTTGAGATGTGACGGAACGCCGGGAATTCTTTCCGAACACGCAGGGAAAGATCCCTCCTCTCGAGCTAAGAGGCGGAAACGGGTCTCCTCTGGATGTGAGCGTGACTCTCGTGCTTCCTCTCAAATGGAGACGTGTATGTCGGGGAACTTCTTGAGTTGCAGCAAGGGTGTGAAGGACCCTTTG
>NW_017196883.1:0-8316 GCF_001704415.2 Capra hircus
TCCTCGTTTCGAGTGGGGCGAGTGCACGTGCACGTGCTTTCCTACCGAGTTTTAGCAGCAGTGTCACGCTTCCCTTCGCTTGGATCAAGGGAGCTGTGGCTTTTCCCGCGGGGCTTTCCCACAGGGATGTCCCACGTGCCACAGTTGTGTGAGTCGATCCTCGGCTTGAATGTCGAGGCAGTGCAGGAAAACCGGTTTCCCTGGAATGGACTGAGACATCTTGGGGACTCTGGGAATGGTGGCACGACCCTGGAGTTCCTCTCGCATTTTCTGTGGAGAGCGCCTCCACTTGAAATGCGACGGGAACGCCGGGAATTCTTTCCCGACCACGCAGGGAAAGGATCCCTCCTCTCGAGCAAGGAGGCGGACACCGGGCTCCTCTGGATATGGGCGGGACTCTCGTGCTTCCTCTCGAGTCGAGACGGGTATGCCGGGGAACGTCTTGAGTTGCAGCAAGGGTGAGAAGGACCCTTTGGAAGTTCCAGAGGTTCGGTGTGATTAGCCTCAAGACGCCTCATCGGAAATGGGCCTCATCTCGCCTGGAGGAGAGAACTCCTGGATTTTCTCGAGTTGCGGCAGGTGCTCTCGACTTACGACGGGAACCTCAGGGACCCAATATGGTGGCCTCAGGGAAGGCCAGTCCCCATGTGAGTTGATTGGGGGCCTCTCGGGATTCCTCTCCCGTCGATGCCGGGGCAAAAGACCTTGTGTGCAGTCGGTGCCGGAACCTGAGGATTCCTCTCCTGTGCTGACATGGATCTTGGGGTACTTCTGGAGTCTTCCCAGGGGAGTCAGTCCTCGTCTCGAGTGGGGGCATGCACGTGCGATTTCCTCCTGAGCTGTAGCAGCAGTGTCATGCTTCCCTTCGCGTGGATCAAGGAATCTGTGGCTTTCCCTCGAGCTTTCCCACGAGGCTTTCCCACGAGGCTTTCCACAGGGCTGTCCCACGTGCCACCTTGGTGTGAGTCGATACTCACCTTGAAAGTCGACGCAGTGCAGGGAAAACAGGTTTCCCTGGAATGGACTGAGACATCTGGAGGACTCTGGGAATGGTGGCAACACCCTGGAGTTCCTCTGCCTTTCCTGTCGAGAGTGCCTCCTCTTGAGATGCGACGGAAACGCCGGGAATTCTTTCCCGAGCACGCAGGGAATTGATCCCTCCATCGAGCTTGGAGGCCGGAACGGGGAACATCTGGATGTGGCCGGGACTCTCGTGCTTCCTCTCGAGTGGAGACGGGTATGTCGGGGAACTTCTTGAGTTGCAAAAAAGGGTGTGAAGGACCCTTTGGAAGTTCCAGAGTTTAGGTGTGAATAGCCTCGTGACGCCTCAGCAGAAATGGGCCTCATCTCGCCTGGAGGGGAGAACCTCCTTGATTTTCTCGAGTTGCGGCAGGTGCTCTCGACTTACGACGGGGACTCAGGGACCTGCTCTGGTGGCCTCAGGAAAGGCCAGTCCCTTTGCGAGTTGCTCCGGGGCCTTCGGGTTTCCTCTCCCGTCGATGCTGGGGCCTAAGACCTTGTGTGGAGTCAGTGCCGGAACCTGAGTATTCCTCTCCACTGCTGACATGGATCTTGGGGTAATTCTGGAGTCTCCCAGGGGAGTCAGTCCTCGTCTCGAGTGGGGGTATGCACGTGCGCTTTCCTCCCGAGCTGTAGCAGCAGTGTCACGCTTCCCTTCGAGTGGATCAACGGATCTGTGGCTTACCCTCGAGGCTTTCCCACGAGGCTTTCCCACAGGGCTGTCCCACGTGCCACCTTGGTGTGAGTCGATCCTCAGCTTGAAAGTCGACGCAGTGCAGGGAAAACAGGTTTCCCTGGAATGGACTGAGACATCTGGAGGACTCTGGGAATGGTGGCACCACCCTGGAGTTCCTCTGCCTTTCCTGTCTAGAGCGCCTCCTCTTGAGATGCGACGGAAACGCCGGGAATTCTTTCCCGAGCACGCAGGGAAAGGATCCCTCCGTCGAGCTAGGAGGCGGAAACGGGTCTCCTCTGGATGTGGGCGGGACTCTAGTGCTTCCTCTCGAGTGGGGACGGGTATGTCGGGGAAACTTCTTGAGTTGCAAAAAGGGTGGTGAAGGACCCTTTGGAAGTTCCAGAGGTTAGGTCTGAATATCCTCGAGACGCCTCAGGCCGGAAATGGGCCTCATCTCGCCTGGAGGGAAGAACCTCCTGGATTTTCTCGAGTTGAAGCAGGTTGCTCTCGACTTACGACGGGGACCACAGGGACCCCGCTCTGGTGGCCTCAGGAAAGGCCAGTCCCCATGGGACTTGCTCGGGGCCTCTCGGGGATTCCTCTCCCGTCGAAGTCGGGGCCTAAGACCTGTGTGGAGTCGGTGCCGGAACCTTAGGATTCCTCTCCCAGTGCCTGACATGAATCTTGGGGTACTTCTGAGTCTCCCCAGGGGAGTCAGTCCTCGTCTCGAGTGGGGGCCTGTACGTGAGCTTTCCTCTCGAGTTGTAGCAGCAGTATCACGCTGGCATAAGACCTTGTGTGGCGTCGGTGCCGGAACCTGAGAATTCCTCTCCAGTGCTGACTTGGATCTTGGGGTACTTCTGAGTCTCCCCAGGGGAGTCAGTCCCTCGTCTCGTGTGAGGGCCTGCACGTGCGCTTTCCTCTCGAGCTGTAGCAGCGGTGTCACGCTTCCCTTCGCTTGTATCAAGGGATCTGTGCTTTCCCTCGAGGCTTTCCAATGAGGCTTTCCCACGAGGATTTTCCTCAGGGCTGTCCCACGTGCCACCGTGGTGTGAGTCGATACTCGGCTTCAAAGTCGAGGCAGTGCAGGGAAAACAGGTTTCCCTGGAATTGACAGAGACATCTGGGGGACTCTGGGAATGGTGGAACGACCCTGGAGTTTCTCTAGCCTTTCCTGTGGAGAGGGCCTCCTCTTGAGATGCGACTGGAACGCCGGGAATGCTTTCCAGACCACGCAGGGAAAGGATCCCTCCTCTCGAGCTATGAGGTGGAAACAGTGCTCCTCTGAAAGTGGGCGGGAAGATCTTGATACTCTCGAGTGGAGACGGGTATGTCAGAGAACTCCTTGAGTTGCAGCAAGGGTGTGAAGGACCC
The DNA here is from genome assembly GCF_001704415.2 of Capra hircus. Taxonomy (NCBI): domain Eukaryota; kingdom Metazoa; phylum Chordata; class Mammalia; order Artiodactyla; family Bovidae; genus Capra; species Capra hircus. The sequence continues at coordinate 3,071 of NW_017196883.1, forward strand.
TTTAGAAGTTCCAGAGGTTAGGTGTGATTAGCCTCGAGACGCCTCAGCGGAAATGGGTCTCATCTCGCCTTTAAGGATGCCAAGATCCATGTCAGCACTGGAGAGGGAATCCTCAGGTTCCGGCACCGAATCCACACAAGGTCTTAGGCCCCGGCATCGACGGGAGAGGAATCCCGAGAGGCCCCCGAGCAACTCGCATGGGGAATGGCCTTTCTTGAGGCCACCAGAGCGGGTCCCTCAGGTTCCCGTCTTAAGTCGATATCACCTGTCCCAACTCGAAAAAATCCAGGAGGTTCTCCCCTCCAGGCGAGATGAGGCCCATTTCCGCTGAGGCGTCTCGAGGCTAATCACACCTAAAACCTCTGGAACTTCCAAAGGGTTCTTCACACCCTTGCTGCAACTCAAGAAGTTCCCCGACATACCTGTCTCCACTCGAGAGGAAGCACGAGAGTCCCGCCCACATCCAGAGGAGCCCCGTTTCCGCCTCACAGCTAGAGAGGAGGGTATCCTTTCCCTGCGTGGTCGGGAAAGAATTCCCGTCTTTTCCCGTCACAACTCAAGAGGAGGCGCTCTCAACAGGAAAGGTGAGAGGAACTCCAGGGTCGTGCCACAATTCCCAGAGTAACCCCAGATATCTCAGTCCATTCCAGGGAAACCTGTTTTCCCTGCACTGCCTCGACTTTCAAGCCGAGGATCGACTCACAGCACGGTGGCACGTGGGACAGCCCTGTGGGAAAGCCTCGTGAGAAAGCCTCATGGGAAAGGCCTCGAGGGAAAGCCACTGATCCCTTGATCCACTCGACGGGAAGAATGACACTGCTGCTACAGCTCGGAAGGAAAGCGCTCTTCAATGCCCCACTCCGAATGAGGACTGACTCCCCTGGGGAGACTCCCCGAAGTACCCCAAGATCCATGTCAGCACTGGAGAGGAATCCTCAGGTTCCGGCACCGACTCCACACATCGACTTAGGCCCGCGGCATCGACGGGACAGGAATCCCGAGAGGCCCCCCAAGCAACTCGCATGGGGACTGGGCTTTGCTGAGGCCACCAGAGCGGGTCCCTGAGGTCCCCGTCGTAGGTCGAGAGCACCTGCCGGAACTCGAGAAAATCCAGGAGGGTTCTCCCCTTCAGGCGAGATGAGGCTCATTTGCGCTGAGGCCTCTGGGGCTAATCACACTAACCTCTGGAACTTCCAAGGGTCCTTCACACCCTTGCTGCAACTCAAGAAGTTCCGCGACATACCCGTCTCCACTCGATAGGAAGCGCGTGAGTCCCGCCCACATCCAGAGGAGCCCCGTTTCCGCCTCCTAGCTCGAGAGGAGGGATCCTTTCCCTGCGTCGTGGGGAAAGAATTCCCGCGTTGCCGTCGCATCTCAAGAGGAGGCGCTCTCCACAGGAAAGGCGAGAGGAACTCCAGGGTCGTGCCACCATTCCCAGAGTCCCCCAGATGTCTCAGTCCATTCCAGGGAAACCTGTTTTCCCTGCACTGCCTCGACTTTCAAGCCGAGGATCGACTCACACCACGGTGGCACGTGGGACAGCCCTGTGGGAAAGCCTCGTGGAAAGCCTCGTGGGAAAGCCTCGAGTGAAAAGCCACAGATCCCTTGATCCACGCGAAGGTAAGTTCGACACTGCTGCTACAGCTCGGGAGGAAAGCAAACGTGCAGCCCCCACTCGAGATGAGGACTGACTCCCTTGGGGAGACTCCAGAAGTACCCCAAGATCCATGTCAGCACTGAGAGGAATGCTCAGGTTCCGGCAGCGACTCCACACAAGATCTTAGGCCCCGGCATCGACGGGAGAGGAATCCCGAGAGGCCCCCGAGCAACTCGAATGGGGACTGGAATTTCCTGAGGCCACCAGAGCGGGTCCCTGAGGTCCCCGTCGTAAGTCGAGAGTGCCTGCCACAACTAGAGAAAATCCAGGAGGTTCTCCCCTCCAGGCGAGATGAGGCCCATTTCCGCTGAGGCGTCTTGAGGCTAATCACATCTAACATCTGGAACTTCCAAAGGGTCTTCACACCCTTGCTGCAACTCAAGAAGTTCCCCGACATACCCGTCTCCACTCGAGAGGAAAGCACGAGAGTCCCGCCCACATCCAGAGGAGCCCCGTTTCCGCCTCCTGGCTCGAGAGGAGGGATCCTTCCCTGCGTGTCGGAAATAATTTCCCGGCTTTCCCGTCGCATCTCAAGAGGAGGCGCTCTCACAGGAAAGGAGAGAGGAACTCCAGGGTCGTGCCACCATTCCCAGAGTCCCCCAGATGCCTCAGTCCATTCCAGGGAAAACTGTTTTCCCTGCACTGCTCAACTTTCAAGCCGAGGATCGACTCACACCACGGTGGCTCGTGGACAGCCCAGAAAGCCTCGTGGAAAGCCTCGGGGAAAGCCTCGAGGAAAGCCACAGATCCCTTGATTCACGCGAAGGGAAGCGTGACACTGCTGCTACAGCTCGGGAGGAAATCGCACGTGCATGCCCCCACTCGAGACGAGACTGACTCCCCTGGGGAGACTCAGAAGTTCCCCAATTCATGTCAGCACTGGAGAGGAATCCTCAGGTTCCGGCAACTCCACACAAGGTCCCCGGCATCGACGGGAGAGAAATCCCGAGAGGCCCCGAGCAACTCGCATGGGGACTGGCCTTTCCTGAGGCCACCAGAGCGGGTCCCTGAGGTCCCTCGTAAGTCGAGAGCACCTGCCTCAACTCGAGAAAATCCAGGAGGTTCTCCCCTCCAGGCGAGATGAGGCCCATTTCCGCAGAGGCGTCTCGAGGCTAATCACATCTAACATATGGAACTTCCAAAGGTTCCTTCACACCCTTGCTGCAACTCAAGAAGTTCCCCGACATACCCGTCTCCACTCGAGAGGAAGCACGAGAGTCCCACCCACATCCAGTGGGGCCGGTTTCCGCCTCCTAGCTCGAGAGGAGGGATCCTTTCCTGCATGGTCGGGAAAGAATTTCCGGCCTTCCCGTCGCATCTCAAGAGGATGCGCTCTCCACAGGAAAGTCGAGAGGAACTCCAGGTTGTGCCACCATTCCCAGAGTCCCCCAGATGTCTCAGTCCATTCCAGGGAAACCTGTTCTCCTGCACTGCCTCGACTTTCAAGCCGAGGTTCGACTCACACCACGGTGGCACATGGGACAGCCCTGTGGGAAAGCCTCGTGGGAAAGCCTCGAGGGAAAGCCACAGATCCCTTGATCCACGCGAAGGGAAGCGTGACACTGCTGCTACAGCTCGGAGAAAAGCGCACGTGCATGCCCCACTCGAGACGAGGACTGACTCCCCTGGGGAGACTCCAGAAGTACCCCAAGATCCATGTAAGCACTGGAGAGGAATCCTCAGGTTCCGGCACCGACACCACACAGGTCTTGTGCCCGTCATCGATGGGAGAAATATCCGGAGAGGCCCCCGAGCAACTCGCATGGGGACAGGCCTTTCCTGAGGCCACCAGACGGGTCCCTGAGGTCCCCGTCGTAAGTCGAAAGCACCTGCCGCAACTCGAGAAAATCCAGGAGGTTCTCCCCCAGGCGAGATGAGGCCCATTTCCGTTGAGGCGTCTCGAGGCTAATCACACCTAACCTCTGGAACTTCCAAGGTCCTTCACACCCTTGCTGCAACTCAAGAAGTTCCCCGACATACCGTCTCCACTCGAGAGAAAGCACGAGAGTCCCCCACATCCAGAGGAGCCCCGTTTCCGCTCCTAGCTCGAGAGGAGGGATCCTTTCCTGCGTGGTCGGGAAGAATTCCCGGCGTTCCCGTCGCATCTCAAGAGGAGGCGCTCTCCACTGGAAATTCGAGAGGAATTCCAGGGTGTCACATTCCCAGAGTCCCCCCAGATGTCTCTGTCCATTCCAGGGAAACCTGTTTTCCCTGCACTGCCTCGACTTTCAAGCCGAGGATCGACTCACACCACGGTGGCACGTGGGACAGCCAGTGGGAAAGCCTCGTGGGAAAGCCTCGAGGGAAAGGGAAAGCCACAGATCCCTTGATCCACGCGAAGGGAAACGTGACACTGCTGCTACAGCTCGGGAGGAAAGGCCGTGCATGCCCCCACTCGAGACGAGGACTGACTCCCTGGGGAGACTCCAGAAGTACCCAAGATCCATGTCAGCACTGGAGAGGAATCCTCAGGTTCCGGCACCGACTCCACACAAGGTCTTAGGCCCCGGCATCGACGGGAGAGGAATCCCGAGAGGCCCCCGAGCAACTCGCATGGGGACTGGCCTTTCTGAGGCCACCAGAGCGGGTCCCTGAGGTCCCCGTCGTAAGTCGAGAGCACCTGCCGCAACTCGAGAAAATCCAGGAGGTTCTCCCTCCAGGCGAGATGAGGCCCATTTCCGCTGAGGCGTCTCGAGGCTAATCACATCTTAACCTCTGGAACTTCCAAAGGTCCTTCACACCCTTGCTTGCAACTCAAGAAGTTCCCCGACATACCCGTCTCCACTCGAGAGGAAGCACGAGAGTCCCGCCCACATCCAGAGGAGCCCCGTTTCCGCTCCTAGCTCGAGAGGAGGGATCCTTTCCCTGCGTGGTCGGGAAAGAATTCCCGTCATTCCCGTCGCATCTCAAGAGGAGGCGCTCTCACAGGAAAGGCGAGAGGAACTCCAGGGTCGTGCCACATTCCCAGAGTCCCCCAGATGTCTCAGTCCATTCCAGGGAAACCTGTTTTCCCTGCACTGCCTCGACTTTCAAGCCGAGGATCGACTCACACCACGGTGGCACGTGGGACAGCCCTGTGGAAAGCCTCGTGGAAAGCCACAGATCCTTGATATATGCGAAGGGAAGCGTGACACTGCTGCTACAGCTCGGGAGGAAAGCGCAATGCATGCCCCACTCGAGACGAGGACTGACTCCCCCTGGGAGACTCCAGAAGTACCCCAAGATCCATGTCAGCACTGGAGAGAAATCCTCAGGTTCCGGCACCGACTCCACACAAGGTCTTTGGCCCCGCATCGAGGGGAGAGGAATCCGAGAGGCCCCGAGCAACTCGCATGGGGACTGGCCTTTCCTGAGGCCACCAGAGCGGGTCCTGAGGTCCCCGTCGTAAGTCGAGAGCACCTGCCGCAACTCGAGAAAATCCAGGAGGTTCTCACCTCCAGGCGAGATGAGGCCCATTTCCGCTGAGGCGTCTCGAGACTAATCACACCTAACCTCTGGAACTTCCAAAGGGTCCTTCACACCCTTGTTGCAACTCAGGAAGATCCCCGACATACCCGTCTCCACTCGAGAGGAAGAACGAGAGTCCCGC
>NW_017196884.1:0-8316 GCF_001704415.2 Capra hircus
GGCATCTCAAGAGGAGGCGCTCTCCACAGGAAAGGCGAGAGGAACTCCAGGGTCGGGCCACCCATTCCAGAGTCCCGCAGATGTCTCAGTCCATTCCAGGGAAACCTGTTTCCTGCACTGCTCGAATTTCAAGCTGAGGATCGACTCACACCACGGTGGCACGTGGGACAGCCTGTGGGAACCCTCGAGGAAAGCCGTTGATCCCTAGATCCACGCGAAGAGAAGCGTGACACTGCTGCTACATCTCGGGAAGAAAGCGGCACGTGCATTCCCCCACTCGAGACAAGGACTGACTCCGCTGAGGAGACTCCAGAAGTACCCCAAGATCCATGTCAGCACTGGAGAGGAATCCTCAGGTTCTGGCACCGACTCCACACAAGGTCTTAGGCCCTGGAATCGACAGGAGATAATCCGAGAGGCCCCTGAGTAACTCGCATGGGGACTGGCCTTTCCTGAGGCCACCAGAGCGGGTCCCTGAGGTCCCCGTCGTAGACCGATAGCACCTGCCTCAACTCGAGAAAATCCAGGAGATTCTCCCCTCCAGGCGAGATGAGGCCCATTCGTGCTGAGGCGTCTCGAGGCTAATCAGAGCTAACCTCTGGAACATCCAAAGGGTCCTTCACACCCTTGCTGCAACTCAAGAAGTTCCCCGACATACCCGTCTCCACTGGAGAGGAAGCACGAGAGTCCCCCCCACATCCAGAGGGGCCCCGTTTCCGCCTCCTAGCTCGAGAGGAGGGATCCTTTCCCTGCGTGGTCGGGAAAGAATTCCCGACGTTTCCGTCGCATCTCAAGAGGAGGCACTCTCCACAGGAAAGGCGAGAGGAACTCCAGGGTCGTGCCACATTCCAGAGTCCCCAGATGTCTCAGTCCATTCCAGGGAAACCTGTTTTCCCTGCACTGCCTCGACTTTCATGCCGAGGATCGACTCACACCACGGTGGCACGTGGGACATCCCTGTGGGAAAGCCTCGTGGGAAACCTTAGATGGAAAGCCTCGAGCGAAAGCCACAGATCCCTTGATCCACGCGAAGGGAAGAGTGACACTGCTGCTACAGCTTGGGAGGAAAGGGCACGTGCATGCCCCCACTCGAGACGAGGACTGACTCCACAGGGGAGACTCCAGAAGTACCCCATGATCCATGTCAGCACTGGAGAGGAATCCTCAGGTTCTGGCACCGACTCCACACAAGATCTTAGGACCCGGCATCGACGGGAGAGGAATCCCGAGAGGCCCCCGAGCAAGTCGTATGTGGACTGGCCTTTCCTGAGGCCAACAGAGCGGGTCCCTGAGGTCCCCGTCGTAAGTCGAGAGCACCTGCTGCAACTCGAGAAAATCCAGGATATTCTCCCCTCCAGGCGAGATGAGGCCCATTTCCGCTGAGGCGTCTCCAGGCTAATTACACCTAACACCTGGAACTTCCAAAGGGTCCTTCACACCCTTGCTGCAACTCAAGAAGTTCCCCGACCTACCCGTCTCCACTCGAGAGGAAGCACGAGAGTCCCGCCTACATCCAGAGGAGACCCGTTTCCGCCTCCTAGCTCGAGAGGAGGGATCCTTTCCCTGCGTGGTCGGGAAAGAATTCCCGGCGTTCCCGTCGCATCTCAAGAGGAGGCGCTCCCACAGGAAAGGCGAGAGGAACTCCAGGGTCGTGCCACATTCCCAGACCGACAGATGTTTCAGACCATTCCAGGGAAACCTGTTTACCCTGCACTGCCTCGACTTTCAAGACTAGGATCGACTCACACCACGGTGGCACGTGGGACAGCCCTGTGGGAAAGCCTCGTGGGAAAGCCTCGAGGGAAAGCCTCTAGGGAAAGCCACAGATCCCTTGATCCACGCGAAGGGAAACGGGACACTGATGCTACAGCTCGGGAGGAAAGGGCACGTGCATGACCCCACTCGAGACGAGTACTGACTCCCCTGGGAAGACTCCAGAAGAACCCCAAGATCCATGTCAGCACTGGAGAGGAATGCTCAGGTTCCGGCACCGACTCCACACAAGATCTTAGGCCCCGGCATCGACGGGAGAGGAATCCAGAGAGGCCCTCGAGCAACTCGCATGGGGACTGGCCTTTCCTGAGGCCAACAGAGCGGGTCCCTTTGGTCCCCGGTGCAAGTCGAGAGCACCTACCGCAACTAGAGAAAATACAGGAGGTTCTCCCCTCCAGGTGAGATGAGGCCCATTTGTGCTGAGGCGTCTCGTGGCTAATCACACCTAACCTCTTGAACTTCCAAAGGGTCTTTCACACCCTTGCTGGAACTCAAGAAGTTCCCCGACATACCCGTCTCCACTTGAGAGGAAGCACGAGGGTCCCGCCCACATCTAGAGGAGCCCCGTTTCCGCCTCCTAGCTCGAGAGGAGGGATCCTTTCCCTGCGTGGTCGGGAAAGAATTCCCCGCAATCCCGTCGCATCCCAAGAGGAGCGCTCTCCACGGGAAAGGCGAGAGGAACCCCAGGGTGGTGCCACATTCCCAGAGTCCACCAGATGTCTCAGTCCATTCCAGGGAAACCTATTTTCCCTGCACTGCCTCGACTTTCAAGCTGAGGATCGACCCACACCACGGTGGCACGTGGGACATCCCTGTGGGAAAGCCTCGTGGGAAAGCCTCGTGGGAAAGCCTCGTGGGAAAGCCTCCTGGGAAAGCCTCAAGCGAAAGCCACAGATCCCCTGATCCCCGCGAAGGGAAGAGCGACACTGCTACTACAGCTCGGGAGGAAAGCACAGTTGCATGCCCCCACTCGAGACGAAGACTGACTCCCCTGGTGAGACTCCAGAAGAACCCCAAGATCCATGTCGGCACTGGCGAGGAATCCTCAGGTTCCAGGACCGACTCCACACAAGGTCTTAGGCTACGGCATCGACGGGAGAGGAATCCCGAGAGGTACCCGAGCAACTCGCATGGGGACTGGCCTTTCCTGAGGCCAACAGAGCGGGTCCCTGAGGTCCCCGTCGTAAGTTGAGAGCACCTGCCACAACTTGAGAAAATCCAGGAGGTTCTCCCCTCCAGGCGAGATCAGGCCCATTTCCGCTGAGGCGTTTCGAGGCTAATCACACCTAACCTCTGGAACATCCAAAGGGTCCTTCACACCCTTGCTGCAACTCAAGAAGTTCCCCGACATACCCGTCTACACTCAACAGGAAGCACGACAGACCCGCTACATCCAGAGTAGTCCCACTTCCACCTCCTAGCTCGAGAGGGGGAATCCTTTCCCTGCGTGGTCGGGAAAGAATTCCCGGGGTTCCCGTCGCATCTCAAGAGGAGGCTCTCTCCACCGGAAAGGCGAGAGGAACCCCAGGGTCGTGCCACATTCCCAGAGTCCACCAGATGTCTCAGTCCATTCCAGGGAAACCTATTTTCCCTGCACTGCCTCGACTTTCAAGCTGAGGATCGACCCACACCACGGTGGCACGTGGACATCCCTGTGGGAAAGCCTCGTGGGAAAGCCTCGTGGGAAAGCCTCGAGGGAAAGCCCCTGATCCCTTGATCCAGGCGAAGGGAAGCGTGACACTGCTGCTACAGCTCGGGAGGTAAGCACACGTGCATGCCCCCACTCGAGACAAGGACTGACTCCACTGAGGAGACTCCAGAAGTACCCTAAGATCCATGTCAGCACTGGAGAGGAATCCTCAGGTTCTGCCACCGATTCCACACCAGGTCTTAGGCCCCCGGCATTGACGGGAGAGGAATCCCGAGAGGCCCCCGAGCAACTCGCATGGGGACTGGCCTTTCCTGAGGCCAACAGAGCGGGTCCCTGAGGTCCCCGTCGTAAGTCGAGAGCACCTGCCGCAACTCGAGAAAATCCAGGATATTCCCCGCCAGGCGATATGAGGCCCATTTGTGCTGAGGCGTCTCGAGGCTAATCACACCTAAACTCTGAAACTTCCAAAGGGTCCTTCACACCCTTGCTACAACTCAAGAAGTTCCCTAACTTACCCGTCTCCACTCGAGAGGAAGCACGAGAGTCCCGCCAACATCCAGAGGAGACCCCTTTCTGCCTCCTAGCTCAAGAGGAGGGATCCTTTCCCTGCGTAGTCGGAAAGAATTCCCGGCGTTCCCGTCGCATCTCAAGAAGAGGCGCTCTCCACAGGAAAGGCGAGAGGAACTAAAGGGTCGTGCCACCATTCCCAGAGTATCCCAGATATATCAGTCTATTCCAGAGAAACGAGATTTCCCTGCACAGCCTCGACTTTCAAGACGAGGATCAACTCACACCACGGTGGCACGTGGGACAGCCCTGTTGGAAAGCCTCGTGGGAAAGCCTCGTGTGAAAGCCTCGAGAGAAAGACACAGATCCCTTGATCCACGCGAAGGGAAGCGTGACACTGCTACTACTGCTCGAGAGGAAAGCGCACGTGCATGCCACCACTCGAAACAAGGACTGACTCCCCTGGGAGACTCCAGAAGTACCCCAAGATCCATGTCAGCACTGGAGGGGAATCCTCAGGTTCCGGCACCGACTCCACACAAGGTCTTATGCCCCGGCATCGACGGGAGAGGAATCCCGAGAGGCCCCAGAGCAACTTGCATGGGGACTGGCCTTTCCTGAGGCCCCCAGAGCGGGTCGCTGAGGTCCCCGTCGTAAGTCAAGAGCAACTCCCAAACTCGACAAAGTCCAGGAGGTTCTCCCTTCCAGGCGAGATGAGGCCCATTTCCGCTGAGGCGTCTCGAGGCTAATCACATCTAACGTCTCGAACTTCCAAAGGGTCCTTCACACCCCTGCTGCAACTCAAATAATTCCCCGACATACCCGGCTCCACTCAAGAGGAAGCACGAGAGTCCCGCCCACATCCAGAGGAGCCCCGTTTCCGCCCCCTAGCTCGAGAGGCGGGATCCTTTCCCTGAGTGGTCGAGAAAGAATTCCTGGTGTCCCAGTCGCATCTCAAGAAGAGGCGCTCTCCACAGGAAAGGCGAGAGGAACTCCAGGGTCGTGCCATCATTCCCAGAGTCCCCCAGATATCTAAGTCCATTCCAGGGATACCTGTTTTCCCTGCACTGCTCGACTTTCAAGCTGAGGATCGACTCACACCACGGTGGCACGTGGGACAGCCCTGTGGGAAAGCCTCGAGGGAAAGCCACAGATCCCTTGATCCACGCGAAGTGAAGCATGACACTGCTGCTACAGCTCGGGAGGAAATGGCACGTGCATGCCCCACTCGAAATGCAGAATGACTTTCCTGGGGAGACTCCAGAAGTACCCCAAGATCCATGTCAGCACTGGAGAGGAATCCTCAGGTTCCGGCACCGACTACACACAAGGTCTTAGGCCCCGGCATCGACGGGAAAGGAATCCGAAAGGCCCCCGAGCAACTCGCATGGGGACTGGCCTTTCCTGAGGCCACCAGCGCGGGTCCCTGATGTCCCTGTCGCAAGTGGAGAGCACCTGCCGCAACTCGAGAAAATACAGGAGGTTCTCCCCTCCAGGCGAGATGAGGCCCATTTTCGCTGAGGCGTCTCGAGGCTAATCACACCTAACCTCTGGAACTTCCAAAGGGTCCTTCACACCGTTGCTGCAACTCAAGAAGTTCCCCCACATACCCGTCTCCACTCGAGAGGAAGCACGAGAGTCCCGCCCACATCCAGAGGAGCCCGTGTACGCATCCTAGCTCGTAGGAGGGATCCTTTCCGTGCGTGGTCGGGAAAGAATTCCCTGCGTTTCCGTCGCATCTCAAGAGGAGGCGCTCGCCACAGGAAAGGCGAGAGGAACTGCAGTGTCGTGCCACCATTCCCAGAGTCCCCCAGATGTCTCAGTGCATTCCAGGGAAACCTGTTTTCCCTGCACTGCTTCGACTTTCAAGCCGAGGATCGACTCACACCACGGTGGCACGTGGGACAGCCCTGTGAGAAAGCCTTGTGGGAAAGCCTCGTGGGAAAGCCTCGAGGGAAAGCCACAGATCCCTTGATCCACGCGAAGGGAAGCGTGACACTGCTGCTACAGCTCGGGAGGAAATCGCACGTGCATGCCCCCACTCGAAATGCAGAATGACTTTCCTGGGGAGACTCCAGAAGTACCCCAAGATCCATGTCAGCACTGGAGGGAATCCTCAGGTTCCGGCACCGACTCCACACAAGGTCTTAGGCCCCAGCATCGACGGGAGAGGAATCCCAAGAGGCCCCCGAGCAACTCGCATGGGACTGGCCTTTCCTGAGGCCACCAATGCGGGTCCCTGAGGTCCCCGTCGTAAGTCGAGAGCACCTGCCGCAACTCGAGAAAATCCAGGAAGTTCTCCCCTCCAGGCGAGATGAGGCCCAATTCCGCCGAGGCTTCTCGAGGTTAATCACACCGAAACTCTGGAACTTCCAAAGGGTCCTTCACACCCCTGCTGCAACTTAAGAAGTTCCCAGATAAACTGATCTCCACTCGAGAGGAAGCACGAGAGTCCCGCCCACATCCAGAGGAGCCCCGTTTCCGCCTCCTAGCTCGAGAGCAGGGATCCGTTCCCTGCGTGGTCGGGAAAGAATTCCCGGCGTTCCCGTCGCATCTCAAAAAGAGGTGCTCTCCACAGGAAAGGCGAGAGGAACTCCAGGGTGGTGCCACCATTCCCAGAGTCCCCCAGATGTCTCAGTCCATTGCAGGGAAACCTGTTTTCCCTGCACTGCCTCAAATTTCAAGCCGAGGATCGACTCACACCACGGTGGCACGTGGGACAGCCCTGTGGGAAAGCTTCGTGTGAAAACCTCATGGGAAAGCCCCGAGGGAAAGTCACTGATTCCTTGATCCACGGGAAGGGAATAGTGACACTGCTGCTGCAATTCGGGAGGAAAGCACACGTGCATGCCCCTACTTGAGACGAGGACTGACTCCCTTGGGGAGACTCCGGAGGTACCCCAAGATCCATGTCAGCACTGGAGAGGAATCCTCACGTTCCGGCTCCGACTCCACACAAGGTCTTAAGCCCCGGCATGGACGGCAGAGAAATCCCGAGAGGCCCCAAGCAACTCGCATGGGGACTGGCCTTTCCTGAGGCCACCAGAGCGGGTCCCTGAGGTCCCCGTCGTAAGACGCGAGGACCTGCCGCAACTAGAAACAATCCAGGAGGTTGTCCCCTCCAGGCGAGATGAGGCCCATTTCTGCTGAGGCGTCTCGAGGCTAATCAACCTAACCTCTGGAACTTCCAAAGGGTCCTTCACACCCTTGCTGCAACTCAAGAAATTCCCCGACATTCCCGTCTCTACTCGAGAGCAAGCACGAGAGTCCCGCCACATCCAGAGGAGCCCCAATTCCGCCTCCTAGCTATGAGGAGGGATCCTTTCCCTGCGTGGTCGGGAAAGAATTCCCGCCATTCCGTCGCATCTCATGAGGAGGCGCTCTCCACTGGAGGCGAGAGGAACTCCCGTGTCTTGCCACCATTCCAGAGTCCCCAGATGTCTAAGTCCATTCCAGTGAAATCTGTTTTCCCTCGATTGCCGCGACTTTCAAGCCGAGGATCGACTCACACCACGGTGGCACGTGGGACATCCCTGTGGAAAGCCTCCTGGGAAAGCCTCGTGTGAGAGCCTCAAGGGAAAGGCACAGATCCTTGATCCAGGCGAAGGAAGCGTTACACTGCTGCTAAAGCTCGGAGGTAAGCGCACGTGCCTGCCCCCACTCGAGACGAGGACTGACTCCCCTGGGAGACTCCAGAAATACCACAAGATCCATGTCAGCACTGGAGAGGAATCCTCAGGTTCCGGCACCGTCTCCACACAAGGTTTTAGGCCCCGGCATCGACGGGAGAAGAATCCCGAGAGGCCCCCGAGCAGCTCGCATGGGGACTGGCCTTTCCTGAGGCCACCAGAGCGGGTCCCTGAGGTCCCCGTCTTAAGTCGACAGCACCTGCCGCAACTTGAGAACATCCAGGAGGTTCTCCCCTCCAGGCGAGATGAGGCCCATTCCGCTGAGGCGTCTCGAGGCTAATCACACCTAACCTTTGGAACTTCCAAAGGACGCCTTCACACCCTTGCTGCAACTCAAGAAGTTCCCCGACATACCCGTCTCCACTCGAGAGGAAGCACAGAGACCGCGCCACATCCAGAGGAGCTCCTTTTCGCCTCCTAGCTCGAGAGGAGGGATCCTTTCCTGCGTGCTCGGGAAAAGAATTCCGGGCGTTTTCTGTCGGCATCTCAAGAGGAGGCGTTCTCCACAGGAAAGGCGAGAGGAACTCCAGGGTCGTGCCACCATTCCCAGAGTCCCCAGATGTCTCAGTCCATTTCAGGGAAACCTGATTTCCCTGCACTGCCTCGAATTTCTAGCCGAGGATCGACTCACACCACGATGGCACGTGGGACAGCCCTGTGGGAAAGCCTCGTGGAAAAGCCTCGAGGGAAAGCCAC
>NW_017196885.1:0-8315 GCF_001704415.2 Capra hircus
CTTCGCGTGGATCAAGGGATCTGGTCTTTCCCACGAGGCTTTCCCACGAGGCTTTCCCACAGGGCTGTCCCACGTGGCCAACGTGGTGTGAGTCGATCCTCTGCTTGAAAGTCGAAACAGTGCAGGGAAAACAGGTTTCCCTGGAATGGACTGAGATATCTGGAGGACTCTGGGAATGGTGGCACAACCCTGGAGTTCCTCACGCCTTTCCTGTGGAGAGTGCCTCCTCTTGAGATGCGACAGGAACGCCGGGAATTCTTTCCCGACCACGCAGGGAAAGGAACCCGTCTCTCGAGCAAGGAGGCCGAAACGGGTCTCCTCTGGATGTGGGCGGGACCTCGTGCTTCATCCTGAGTGGAGTCGGGTATGCGGGGGAACTTCTTGAGTTGTAGCAAGGGTGTGAAGGACCCTTTGGAAGTTCCAGAAGTTAGGTGTGATTAGCCTCTAGACGCCTCAGCGGAAATGGGCCTCATCTCCCCTGGAGGGGAGAACCTCCTGGATTTTCTCGAGTTGTGGCAGGTGCTCTCGACTTACGACGGGGACCTCAGGGACCTGCTCTGGTGGCCTCAGGAAAGGCCAATCCCCATGCGAGTTGCTCAGGGCCTCTCGGGATTCCTCTCCCGTCGATGCCGGGGCTTAAGACCATGTGTGGAATCGGTGTCGAACCTGAGGATTACTCTCCAGTGCTGACATGGATCTTGGGGAACTTCTGGAGCCTACCCAGGGGACTCAGTCCTCGTCTCGAGTTGGCGCATCCACGTGAGATTTGCTCCCGAGCTGAAGCAGCAGTGTCACGCTTCCCTTCGCGTGGATCAAGGGATCTGTGGCTTTCCCCCCCACGAGGCTTTCCCACGAGGCTTTCCCACAGGGCTGTCCCACGTGCCACCGTGGTGTGAGTCGATTCTCGGCTTGAAAGTCGAGGCAGTGCAGGGAAAACAGGTTTCCCTGGAATGGACTGAGACATCTGGGGGGGGACTCTGGGAATGGTGGCACAACCCAGGAGTTCCTCTCGCCTTTCCTGTGAGAGCGCCTCCTCTTGAGATGCGACGGGAACCCCGGGAATTCTTTCCCGACCACGCAGGGAAAGGATCCCTCCTCTCGAGCTAGGAGGCGGAAACGGGACTCCTCTGGATGTGGGCGGGACTCTCGTGCTTCTCTCGAGTGGAGACGGATATGTCGGGGAACTTCTTGAGTTGCAGCAAGGGTGTGAAGGACCCTTTGGAAGTTCCAGAGGTTAGGTGTGATTAGCCTCGAGACCCCTCAGCGGAAATGGGCCTCATCTCGCCTGGAGGGAGAACCTCCTGGATTTTCTCGAGTTGTGGCAGGTGCTCTCGAGTTATGACGGGGACATCAGGGACCCTCTCTGGTGGCCTCAGGAAAGGCCAGACGCCATGCGAGTTGCTCGGGGGCCTCTCGGGATTCCTCTCCCGTAGATGCAGTCGCCTAAGACCTTGTGTGGAGTCGGTGCCGGAACCTGAGGATTCCTCTCCAGTGCTTACATGGATCTTGGGTACTTCTGGAGTCTCCCAGGTGAGTCAGTCCTCATATCTATTGGGGTCATGCATATGCAATTTCCTCCAGAGCTGTAGCAGCAGTGTCACTCTTCCCTTCGCGTGGATCCAGGAATCTGTGGCTTTCCTTGGAGGCTTTCCCACGAGGCTTCCCACGAGGCTTTCCCACGACGTTTTCCCACTGGGCTGTCCCACGTACCACCGTGGTGTGAGTCGATCCTCGGCTTGAAAGTCGAGGCAGTGCTGGGAAAACTGGTTTCCCTGTTATGGACTGAGCATCTGGGGGACTCTGGGAATAGTGGCACGACCCAGGAGTTCCTCTCGCCTTTCTGTGGTGAGCGCCTCCACTTGAGATGCGACGGGATCGCCGGGAATTCTTTCTCGACCACACAGGAAAAGAATCCCTCCTCTGGAACTATGAAGCGGAAACGGGGCTCCTCTGGATGTGGGTGGGACTCTCGTGCTTCCTCTCGATTGGAAACGGGTATGTCGAGGAACTTCTTGTGTTGCAGCAAGGGTGTTAAGGACCCTTTGGAAGTTCCAGAGGTTAGGTGTGATTAGCATCGAGACGCCTCAGGGGAAATGGGCCTCATCTCGCCTGAAGGGGAGAACCTCCTGGATTTTCTCGAGTTGCGGCAGGTACTGTGGACTTAAGACGGGGACCTCAGGGACCGCCCTGGTGGCCTCAGGAAATGCCAGTCCCCATGCGAATTGCTCGGGGGCCTCTCGGGATTCCTCTCCCGTCGATGCCGGGGCCTAAGACCTTGTGTGTAGTCGATGCCGGAACCTGAGGATTCCTCTCCAGCCCTGACATGGATCTTGGGTACTTCTGGAGTCTCCCCAGGGAAGTCAGTCCTCGTCTCGAGTGGGGCATGCTCGTGCGATTTCCTCCCGAGCTGGAGCAGCTGTGTCGCGCTTCCCTTCGTGTGGATCAAGGGATCTGTGGCTTTCCCTCGAGGCTTTCCTACGAGGCTTTCCCACGAGGCTTTCCCACAGGGCTGTCCCACGTGCCACCGTGGTTTGAGTCGATCCTCGGCTTGAAAGTCGAGACAGTGCAGGGAAAACAGGTTTCCCTGGAATGGACTGAGACATGGGGGATTCTGGGAATGGTGGCACGACCCTGGAGTTCCTCTCGCCTTTCCTGTGGAGAGCGCCTCCTCTTGAAATGCGCCGGGAACGCCGGGAATTCTTTCCCGACCACGCAGGGAAAGGATCCCTCCTCTGGATCTATCAGGCGGAAACGGGGGCTCCTCTGGATGTGGGCGGGGACTCTCGTGCTTCCTCTCGAGTGGAGTCAGGTATGTTTGGGGAACTTCTTGAGTTGCAACAAGGGTGTGAAGGACCCTTTGGAAGTTCCAGAGTTTAGGTGTGATTAGCCTCGAGACGCCTCAGCGGAAATGGGCCTCATCTCGCCTGGAGGGGAGAAACCTCCTGGATTTTCTCGAGTTGCGGCAGGTGCTCTCCACTTGAGACGTTGTCCTCAGGGACCCGCTCTGGAGGCCTCTGGAAATGCCAGTCCCCATGGGAGTTGCTCGGCGGACCTCTCGGGATCCCTCTCCCGTCGATGCCGGGGCCTAAGACATTGTGTGGAGTCCGGTTCCGTAACCTGAGGATTCCTCTCCAGTCGCTGAAAAGGATCTTGGGGAACTTCTGGGACTCTCCCCAGTGGAGTCAGTCCTCGTCTCGAGTGGGGGCATACAAGTGCGCTTTACTCTCGAGCTGTAGCAGCATTGTAACGCGTTCCCTTCGCGTGGATCAAGGGATCTGTGGCTTTCCCTCGAGGCTTTCCCCGAGGCTTTCCCAGCGAGGCTTTTCCCACAGGGCTGTCCCACGTGGCAACGTGGTGTGAGTCGATCCTCTGCTTGAAAGTCGAAACAGTGCAGGGAAAACAGGTTTCCCTGGAATGGACTGAGATATCTGGAGGACTCTGGGAATGGTGGCACAACCCTGGAGTTCCTCACGCCTTTCCTGTGGAGAGTGCCTCCTCCTTGAGATGCGACAGGAACGCCGGGAATTCTTTCCCGACCACGCAGGAAAGGAACCCGTCTCTCGAGCAAGGAGGCCGAAACGGGTCTCCTCTGGATGTGGGCGGGACTCTCGTGCTTCATCCTGAGTGGAGTCGGTGTATGCCGGGGAACTTCTTGAGTTTGTAGCAAGGGTGTGAAGGACCACTTGGAAGTTCCAGAAGTTAGGTGTGATTAGCCTCTAGAAGCCTCAGCGGAAATGGGGCCTCATCTCCCCTGGAGGGGAGAACCTCCTGGATTTTCTCGAGTTGTGGCAGGTGCTCTCGACTTAACGACGGGGACCTCAGGGACCTGCTCTGGTGGCCTCAAGAAAGGCCAATCCCCATGCGAGTTGCTTCAGGGGCCTTCTCGGGATTCCTCTCCGTCGATTGCCGGGGCTTAAGACCATGTGTGGAATCGGTGTCGGAACCTGAGGATTACTCTCCAGTGCTGACATGGATCTTGGGGAACTTCTGGAGCCTACCCAGGGGACTCCAGTCCTCGTCTCGAGTTGGCGCATCCACGTGAGATTTGCTCCCGAGCTGAAGCAGCAGTGTCACGCTTCCCTTCGCGTGGATCAAGGGATCTGTGGCTTTCCCTCGAGGCTTTCCCACGAGGCTTTCCCACGAGGCTTTCCCACAGGGCTGTCCCACGTGCCACCGTGGTGTGAGTCGATTCTCGGCTTGAAAGTCGAGGCAGTGCAGGGAAAACAGGTTTCCTGGAATGGACTGAGACATCTGGGGGACTCTGGGAATGGTGGCACAACCCAGGAGTTCCTCTCGCCTTTCCTGTGGAGAGCGCCTCCTCTTGAGATGCGACGGGAACCCCGGGAATTCTTTCCCGACCACGCAGGGAAAGGATCCCTCCTCTCGAGCTAGGAGGCGGAAACGGGACTCCTCTGGATGTGGGCGGGACTCTCGTGCTTCCTCTTCGAGTGGAGACGGATATGTCGGGGAACTTGTTGAGTTGCAGCAAGGGTGTGAAGGACCCTTTGGAAGTTCCAGAGGTTAGGTGTGATTAGCCTCGAGACCCCTCAGCGGAAATGGGCCTCATCTCGCCTGGAGGGGAGAACCTCCTGGATTTTCTCGAGTTGTGGCAGGTGCTCTCGAGTTATGACGGGGACATCAGGGACCCTCTCTGGTGGCCTCAGGAAAGGCCAGACGCCATGCGAGTTGCTCGGGGGCCTCTCGGGATTCCTCTCCCGTAGATGCAGTCGCCTAAGACCTTGTGTGGAGTCGGTGCCGGAACCTGGAGGATTCCTCTCCAGTGCTTACATGGATCTTGGGGTACTTCTGGAGTCTCCCAGGTGAGTCAGTCCTCATATCTATTGGGGGCATGCATGTGCAATTTCCTCCAGAGCTGTAGCAGCAGTGTCACTCTTCCCTTCGCGTGGATCCAGGAATCTGTGGCTTTCCTTGGAGGCTTTCCCACGAGGCTTTCCCACGAAGGCTTTTCCCACGACGTTTTCCCACTGGGCTGTCCCACGTACCACCGTGGTGTGAGTCGATCCTCGGCTTGAAAGTCGAGGCAGTGCTGGGAAAACTGGTTTCCCTGTTATGGACTGAGCATCTGGGGGACTCTGGGAATAGTGGCACGACCCAGGAGTTCCTCCTCGCCTTTCCTGTGGTGAGCGCCTCCACTTGAGATGCGACGGGATCGCCGGGAATTCTTTCTCGACCACACAGGAAAAGAATCCCTCCCTCTGGAACTATGAAGCGGAAACGGGGCTCCTCTGGATGTGGGTGGGACTCTCGTGCTTCCTCTCGATTGGAAACGGGTATGTCGAGGAACTTCTTGTGTTGCAGCAAGGGTGTTAAGGACCCTTTGGAAGTTCCAGAGGTTAGGTGTGATTAGCATCGAGACGCCTCAGGGGAAATGGGCCTCATCTCGCCTGAAGGGGAGAACCTCCTGGATTTTCTCGAGTTGCGGCAGGTACTGTGGACTTAAGACGGGACCTCAGGGACCGCCCTGGTGGCCTCAGGAAATGCCAGTCCCCATGCGAATTGCTCGGGGCCTCTCGGATTCCTCTCCCGTCGATGCCGGGGCCTAAGACCTTGTGTGTAGTCGATGCCGGAACCTGAGGATTCCTCTCCAGCCCTGACATGGATCTTGGGGTACTTCTGGAGTCTCCCCAGGGAAGTCAGTCCGCGTCTCGAGTCGGGCATGCACGTGCGCTTTCCTCCCGAGCTGTAGCAGCAGTGTCGCGCTTCCCTTTGCGTGGATCAACGGATCTGTAGCTTTCCCTCGAGGCTTTCCCAGGAGGCTTTCCCACGAGGCTTTCCCACAGGGCTGTCCCACGTGCCACCGTGGTGTGAGTCGATCCTTGGGTTGAAAGTCGAGGCAGTGCAGGGAAAACAGGTTTCCCTGGAATGGACTGAGACATCTGGGGACTCTGGGAATGGTGGCACGACCCTGGAGTTCCTCTCGCCTTTCCTGTGGAGAGCGCCTGCCGGAAGCCTTTGTGAGGAATCCCGCCCGTGACAAGGTCATGAGGAAGGAAGCTGACATACGCAAGGCGTGCTCAGACTTCAGGGGCCCCTCTGGAAATTCCTAAGCATGTACCCCAACAAAAATCTGCCGGCTTTTGTGCTCTGCTTTTCCACTCTTCTGACATTTTCTGGAAAAAGTCAATTCAGGGCTTTAGTCTTCTGCATTTGAAAGAGTTTTCAATCCAAAAAACCCCTCCGATGGCTTTCTAGCCTGCCTGCAGGACTCTGCAAGTGTGTTTGTTTGAGGCCTCCTGACCGCAGGAGGCACAGGAAGCTTAAAACATCCTAGGAATGTAGGGGCTTCCGAGGAGTCAAAATCTTTAGAATAGGACTGATTATAAGTTTCATTTGTTGAGTCAATGTTTGCTGCCAAATTTTCATATCCTTTATTTTTAGATATAGTTGGTATATAGAAAAACAAGTAGTAGACCTAGTATTAGCAACATTAGATCCTCGAGTTAAGTACCTTCTTTGTTATATCCCACTGCACCTTTGTTCTATTGTAACTTTAATGCTTTTAAGGAGATGCAGATTAAAAAAAACACTTCAGGGGAAACAAAATTAACATTCATTAAGGAAGAGAGCTAAAAAGTGTTAACAAGCCTCTTGGCCAGAAGATAATGTAAATCACCAGAGACCTTTTGTATACAAAATGATGTATAGAAAGAGTCTGCGCTGCGAACGCTACATAATTCTGTGTTACCCATTGATCTCCATGTTTTATCAAAAGTATAAAAGGCCTTCTGAACAATAAAGGATTGGACCAGTTTCTCGAACTAGTCTCTCGGCCTAGTTTCTTGGGACTCTGGATCCCCCCATGTCTCTCTCTCTCTCTTCTTCTCTCCCCTTTCCTCTCTCTGCTCTTTACTTTAACTTCAGGCTGAATCTCCATCTGGGGCGCGGAGGCTCGCCAGGTCTACTTACTTGCCCCGGCTGCTAAGACCGCACGAAAGGGAGCTTAAGGCGAGGCACCCTTAGATATTCAAGCGGGCGCCGGTGGCCAAACGTAGATGGTGCAAATTCCTTGTCTGGAATTTTAATGGCCTTCCGTGAAAACCAAGCTATTCAGCCCTCTTCCTCCACTTAATCTTCTTATTACACTATAGTTTCTTAACCTAATCTTACATTAATAAACAAACAAGTCTTTCCACGCCAACGCCGTCCACCCTTCGAATTCCCTGGATCCACCGGGGCTGGACCCTGGCAAGCGCCTCCACTTGAGATGCGACGGGAACGCGGGGAATTCTTTCCCCACCACGCAGGAAAAGGATCCCTCCTCTCGAGCTAGGAGGCGGAAACGGGGCTCCTCTGGATGTGGGCGGGACTCTCGTGCTTTCCTCTCGAGTGGAGACGGGTATGTCAGAGAACTTCTTGAGTTGCAGCAAGGGTGTGAAGGACCCTTTGGAAGTTCCAGATGTTAGATGTGATTAGCCTCGAGACGCCTCAGCGGAAATGGGCCTCATTTCGCCTGGAGGGGAGAACCTCCTGGATTTTCTCGAGTTGCGGCAGGTGCTCTCGACTTACGACGGGGACCTCAGGGACCCGCTCTGGTGGCCTCAGGAAAGTCCAGTCCCCATGCGAGTTGCTCGGGGCCTCTCGGGATTCCTCTCCCATCGATGCGGGGCCCTAGATCTTGTGAATCGGTGCCGTAACCTGAGCATTCCTCTCCAGTGCTGACATGGATCTTGGGGTACTTCTGGAGTCTGCCCAAGGGAGTCAGTCCCTCGTCTCGAGAGGGGGCATGCACGTGCGCTTTCCTCCGAGCTGTAGCAGCAGTGTCGCGCTTCCCTTCCCGTGGATAAAGGATCTGTGGCTTTCCCTCGAGGCTTTCCCACAGGGCTGTCCCACGTGCCACCGTGGTGTGAGTCGATCCTCGGCTTGAAAGTCGAAACAGTGCAGGGAAAACAGGTTTCCCTGGAATGGACTGAGACATCTGGAGGACTCTGGGAATGGTGGCACGACCCTGGAGTTCCTCTCACCTTTCCTGTGGAGAGTGCCTCCTCTTAAGATGCGACAGGAACGCCGGGAATTCTTTCCGAAAACGCAGGGAAAGAACCCGTCTCTCGAGCAAGGAGGCGGAAACGGGGCTCCTCTGGATGTGGGTGGACTCTCGTGCTTCTCTCGAGTGGAGACGGGGTATGTCGGGAAACTTTTAGAGTTGCAGCAAGGTGTGAAGGACCCGTTGGAAGTTCCAGAAGTTAGGTGTGATTAGCTCGAGACGCCTCAGCGGAAATGGGCCTCATCTCGCCTGGGGAGAACCTCCTGGATTTTTCTCGAGTTGCGGCAGGTGCTCTCGACTTACGACGGGGACC
>NW_017196886.1:0-20084 GCF_001704415.2 Capra hircus
CTCCAGGCGAGATGAGGGCCCATTTCCGCTGAGGCGTCTTGAGGCTAATCATACCTAAACTCTGGAACTTCCAAAGGTCCTTCACACCCTTGCTGCAACTCAAGAATTCGCGACATACCCGCTCCACTCGAGAGAAGCTCGAGAGTCCCGCCCATATCCAGAGGAGCCCCGTTTCCGCCTCCTAGCTCGACGGAGGGATCCTTTCCCTGCGTGCTCGGGAAAGAATTCCCGGCGTTTCATCGCATCTCAAGAGGAGGCGCTCTCCACAGGAAAGGCGAGAGGAACTCCAGTGTCGTGCCACCATTCCAGAGTCCCCCAGATGTCTCAGTCCATTCCAGGGAAACCTGTTTTCCCTGCACTGCGTCGACTTTCAAGCCGAGGTTCGACACACACCACGGGTGGGGCTAAACCGTGGGGCACGAGGGGCAGCCCTGTCAGGGAAAGGGACCTGCTGTACGGGAAAGGCACTCGAGAGGGAAAGCCAAGACAGATCCATGCGCCTTGGAATTCCAGGCCAGCACGAAGACACAAGGGTAAGCCAGGCGACACTGCTGCTACAGCTCGAGAGGGAAAAGCACACGTGCAGGCCCCCAACTCGAGACCGGCTGAGGGAACTGGTACTCCATTCCCTGGGAGAGGAATCCGGTCCACGAAGAACAGTCTTAGCCCCAAAGCATCCCATGCGTCGGACAGGACGACCCGGAGACTCCAAAGTAAATCTGTCAGCACTGGAGAGGAATCCTCAGGTTAGGGCACTGACCGAACACAAGGTGTTAGGACCAGCATCGACGGGAGTGGAATCCCGAGAGGCCCGCGAGCAACTCGCATGGGGACTGGCCTTTCCTGAGGAAACCAGAGCGGGTCCCTGAGGTCCGCGTCGTAAGTCGAGAGCACCTGCCACAACTTGAGAAAATCCAGGAGGTTCTCCCCTCCAGGCGAGATGAGGCCCATTTCCACTCAGGCGTTTCGAGGCTAATCACACCTAACCTCTGGAACTTCCAAAGGGTCCTTCACACCCTTGCTGCAACTCAAGAATTTCCCCGACATACCCGTCTCCACTCGAGAGGAAGCACGAGAGTCCCGCCCACACCTAGAGGAGCCCCGTTTCCTGCCTCCTAGCTCGAGAGGAGGGATCCTTTCCCTGCGTGGTCAGGAAAGATTTCCCGGCGTTCCCGTCGTATGTCAAGAGGAGGCGATCTCCACAGGAAAGGAGAGGAACTCCAGGGTCGTGCCACCATTCACTGAGTCCCCCAGATGTCTCAGTCCATTCCAGGGAAACCTGTTTTCCCTGCACTGCCTCGACTTTCAAGCCGAGGTTCGACTCACACCACGGTGGCACGTGGGACAGCCCTGTCGGAAAGCCGCGTGGGAAAGCCTCGTGCGAAAGCCTCGTGGGAAAGCCTCGAGGGAAAGCCACAGATCCCTTGATCCATTCGTCGGGAAGCATGACAATGCTGCTCAATCTCGGCAGGAAAATCGCACGAGCATGCCCCCACTCGAGACGAGGACTGAGTCCCCTGGGGAGACTCTAGAATTACCCCAAGATCCGTTTCACAGTGGAGAGGAATCCTCAGGTTACGGCACCAAATCCACACAAGGTCTTAGGCACCGGAATCGACGGGAGAGGAATCCCGAGAGGCCTTCGAGCTACTCGCATTGGGACTGGCCTTTCCTGAGGCCACCAGAGCGGGTCCCTGATGTCCCGTCGTAAGTCGAGAACAGCTGCCCCAACACGAGAAAATCCAGGAGGTTCTCCCCTCCAGGCAAGATGAGGCCCAATTCCGCTGAAGTGTCCCGAGGCTCATCACACCTAACCTCTGGAACCTACTAAGGGTCATTCACACCATTGCTGCAAATCAAGAAGTTCCCCGACAAACCAATCTCCACTCGAGAGGAAGCACGAGAGTCGCGCCCACATCCAGAGGAGCCCCGGTTCCGCCTCCTAGCTCGAGTGGAGGGATCGTTCCCTGCGTGTTCGGGAAAGAATTCACCGGTGTTCCCGTCGCATCTCAAGAGGAGGCGCTCTCCACAGGAAAGGCGAGAGGAACTCTACCGTCGTCCACCATTCCAGAGTGCCCAAGATGTCTCTGTCCATTCCAGGGAAACCTGTTTTGCCTGCTCGACTTTCAGCCGAGGATCGCTCAACCGGTGCACAGTGGGACAGCCCTTTGGAAAATCCTGAGGGAAAACAGGTTTCCCTGGAATGGACAGAGACATCTTGGGCACTCTGGGATGGTGGGACGACGGTAGAGTCCTCTCGCCTTTCCTGTGGAGAGCGCCTCCTCTTGAGATGCGACGGGAACACCGTGAATTCTTTCCCGAACACGCAGGGAAACGATCCCTCCACTCGAGCTAGGAGGCGGAACCGGGGCTCCTCTGGATGTGGGCGCGACTCTCGTGCTTCCTCTCGAGTGGAGATTGGTTTGTCGGGGAACTTCTTGATTTGCAGCAATGGTGTGAATGACCCTTAGTAGGTTCCAGAGGTTAGGTGTGATGAGCCTCGGGACACTTCAGCGGAATTGGGCCTCATCTTGCTGGAGGGGAGAACCTCCTGGATTTTCTCGTGTTGGGGCAGCTGTTCTCGACTTACGACGGGGACATCAGGGACCCGCTCTGGTGGCCTCAGGAAAGGCCAGTCCCAATGCGAGTAGCTCGAAGGCCTCTCGGGATTCCTCTCCCGTCGATTCCGGTGCCTAAGACCTTGTGTGGATTTGGTGCCGTAACCTGAGGATTCCTCTCCACTGTGAAACGGATCTTGGGGTAATTCTAGAGTCTCCCCAGGGGACTCAGTCCTCGTCTCGAGTGGGGGCATGCTCGTGCGATTTCCTGCCGAGATTGAGCAGCATTGTCATGCTTCCCGACGAATGGATCAAGGGATCTGTGGCTTTCCCTCGAGGCTTTCCCACGAGGCTTTCGCACGAGGCTTTCCCACGCGGCTTTCCGACAGGGCTGTCCCACGTGCCACCGTGGTGTGAGTCGAACCTCGGCTTGAAAGTCGAGGCAGTGCAGGGAAAACAGGTTTCCCTGGAATGGACTGAGACATCTGGGGGACTCAGTGAATGGTGGCACGACCCTGGAGTTCCTCTCCTTTCCTGTGGAGATCGCCTCCTCTTGACATACGACGGGAACGCCGGGAAATCTTTCCTGACCACGCAGGGAAAGGATCCCTCCTCTCGAGCTAGGAGGCAGAAACGGGGCTCCTCTAGGTGTGGGCGGGACTCTCGTGCTTCCTCTCGAGTGGAGACGGGTATGTCGGGGAAATTCTTGAGTTGCAGCAAGGGTGTGAAGGACCCTTTGGAAGTTCCAGAGGTTAGGTGTGATTAGCCTCGAAACGCCTGAGTGGAAATGGGCCTCATCTCGCCTGGAGGGGAGAACCTCCTGGATTTTCTCAAGTTGTGGCAGGTGCTCTCGACTTACGACGCGGACCTCAGGGACCCGCTCTGGTTTCCTCAGGAAAGGCCAGTCCCCATGCGAGTTGCTCGCGGGCCTCTCGGGATTCCACTCCCGTCGATGCTGGGTCCTAACACCTTGTGTTCGGTCAGTGCCCTAAACCTGCTGACATGGATCTCCTGGAGCTCCCAAGTAGGTCTCGAGCACGTGTGGAGTAGCCTTCGGCTGGCTTAAGCTTTCTGGGGAGATTCTCCTGACACCTGAGGGGGAGTCAGTCCTGCGTCTCGAGTGGGGGCCTGCACGTGCGCTTTCCTCTCGAGCTGTAGCAGGCCGCCTAGATGTGCCGTGCTGGACCTTCCCTAGTCTGACATGATTGGTCTGAGTTCCGAAGCAGTCCGCGTCTCGATGCCTGACTGCGCTTTCTCCTCTCGAGTGTCCGTTTCCCCTGATCGGATTGTGCCCTCGTCTTTCCCACGAGGGGGCTGTCCCACGTACCACCGTGGTGTGTGTCGAACCTCGGCTTGAAAGTCGACGCAGTGCAGGGAAAACAGGTTTCCCTGGAATGGACTGAGACATCTGGGGGACTCTGGGAATGGTGGCACGACACTGGAGTTCCTCTCGCCTTTCCTGTGGAGAGCGCCTCCTCTTGAGATGCGATGAAACGCCGGGAATTCTTTCCCGAGCACGCAGGAAAGGATCCCTCCGTCGAGCTAGGAGGCGGAAACGGGGCTCCTCTGGATATGGGCGGGACTCTCGAGTTTCATCTCAAGTGGAGACGGGTTATGTCGGGGAACTTCTTGAGTTGCAGCAAGGGTGTGAAGGACCCTTTGGAAGTTCCAGAGTTTAGGTATGATTAGCCTCGAGAAGACTCAGCGCAAATGGGCCTCATCTCGCCTGGAGGGGAGAACCTCCTGGATTTTCTCGAGTTGCGGCAGGTGCTCTCGACTTACGACGGGGAAATCAGGGACCCGCTCTGGTGGCCTCAGGAAAGGCCAGTCCCCATGCGAGTTTTTCTGGGGCCTCTCGGATTCCTCTCCCGTCGACCCCGGGCCCTAAACCTTGTGTGATGTCCGTGCCGGAACCTGAGGATTCCTCTCCAGTGCTGACATGGATCTTGGGGTACTTCTGGAGTCTCCCAAGGGGAATCAGTCCTCGTCTCGTTTTGGGCAGCACGTGCCCTTTCCTCCCGAGTGGTAGCAGCAGTGTCACGCCTCCCTTCGCGTGGATCAAGGGATCTGTGGCTTTCCCTCAAGGCTTTCCCACGAGGCTTTCCCACGAGTCTTTCCCACAGGGCTGTCCCACGTGCCACCGTGGTGTGAGTCGATCTTGGGCTTGAAAGTCGAGGCAGTGCAGGGAAAACAGGTTTCCCTGGAATGGACTAAGACATCTGGGGGACTCTAGGAGTGGTGGCACGACCCTGGAGTTCCTCTGCCTTTCCTGTGGAGAGCGCCGCGTATTGAGATGGGACGGGAATGCCGGGAATTCTTTCCCGACCACGCAGGGAAAGGATCCCCCCACTCGAGCTAGGAGGCGGAAACGGGGCTCATCTGGATTTGGGCGGGACTCTCGTGCTTCCTCTCGAGTGGAGACGGGTATGTCGGGGAACTTCTTGAGTTGCAGCAAGGGTGTGAAGGAACCTTTGGAAGTTCCAGAGGTTAGGTGTGATTAGCATCAGGACGCCTCAGCGGAAATGGGCCTCATCTCGCCTGGAGGGGAGAACCTCCTGGATTTTCTCGAGTTGCAGCAGGTGCTCTCGACTTACGACAGGGAATTCAGAGACCCGCTCTGGTGGCCCTAGGAAAGGACAGTCCCCTTGCGAGTTGCTCGGAGCCTCTCGGGATTCCTCTCCGTCGATGCCAGGGCCTACCTTGTTTGGAGTCAGTGCGGGAACCTGAGGATTCCTCTCCAATGCTGACATGGATCTTGGGAACTTCTGGAGTCGCCCCAGGGGAGTCAGTCCTCGTCTCGAGTCGGGACATGCACGTTCGGTTTCCTCCCCAGCTCTAGCAGCAGTGTCATGCTACCCGTCGAGTGGATAATGGGATCAGTGGCTTTCCCTCGAGGATTTTCCAAAGGGCTGTCCCACGTGCCACCGTGGTGTGAGCCGATCCTCGGCTTGAAAGTCGAGGCAGTGCAGGGAAAACAGGTTTCCCTGGAATGGATAGAGACAACTTGGGCACTCTGGGAATGGTGGGACGACTGTAGAATTCCTCTCGCCTTTCCTGTGGAGAGCGCCTCCTCTTGAGATGCGACGGGAACGCCGTGAATTCTTTCCCGAACACGCAGGGAAACGATCCCTCCACTCGAGCTAGGAGGCGGAACCGGGGCTCCTCTGAATGTGGGCGCGACTCTCGTGCTTCCTCTCGAGTGGAGATTGGTTTGTCGGGGAACTTCTTGAGTTGCAGCAATGGTGTGAATTACCCTTAGTAGGTTCCAGAGGTTAGGTGTGATGAGCCTCGGGACACTTCAGCGTAATTGGGCCTCATCTTGCCTGGAGGGGAGAACCTCCTGGATTTTCTCGTGTTGGGGCAGCTGTTCTCGACTTACGAAGGGGACATCAGGGACCCGCTCTGGTGGCCTCAGGAAAGGCCAGTCCCAATGCGAGTAGCTCGAAGGACTCTCGGGATTCCTCTCCCGTCGATTCCGGTGCCTAAGACCTTGTGTGGAGTCGGTGCCGTAACCTGAGGATTCCTCTCCACTGTGAAACGGATCTTGGGGTAATTCTAGAGTCTCCCCAGGGGACTCAGTCCTCGTCTCGAGTGGGGGCATGCACGTGCGATTTCCTGCCGAGATGGAGCAGCATTGTCATGCTTCCCGTCGAATGGATCAAGGGATCTGTGGCTTTCCCTCGAGGCTTTCCCACGAGGCTTTCCCACGCCCACGCGCTTTCCGACAGGGCTGTCCCACGTGCCACCGTGGTGTGAGTCGATCCTCGGCTTGAAAGTCGAGGCAGTGCAGGGAAAACAGGTTTCCCTGGAATGGACTGAGACATCTGGGGGACTCAGGGAATGGTGGCACCACCCTGGAGTTCCTCTCCTTTCCTGTGGAGATCGCCTCCTCTTGACATATGACGGGAACGCCGGGAAATCTTTCCTGACCACGCAGGGAAAGGATCCCTCCTCTCGAGCTAGGAGGCAGAAACGGGGCTCCTCTAGGTTTGGGCGGGACTCTCGTGCTTCCTCTCGAGTGGAGACGGGTATGTCGGGGAACTTCTTGAGTTGCAGCAAGGGTGTGAAGGACCCTATGGAAGTTCCAGAGGTTAGGTGTGATTAGCCTCGTGACGCCTCAGCGGAAATGGGCCTCATCTCGTCTGGAGGGGAGAACCTCCTGGATTTTCTCGAGTTGCAGCAGGTGCTCTCGACTTACGGCGGGGACCTCAGGGACCCGCTCTGGTGGCCTCAGGAAAGGCCAGTCCCCATGCGAGTTCTCTGGGGCCTCTCGGGATTCCTCTCCCGTCGATGCTGGGACCTAAGACCTGTTGTGGAGTCGGTGCCGGAACCTGAGGATTCCTCTCCAGTGCTGACATGGATCTTGGGGTACTTCTGGAGTCTCCCCAGGGGAGTAAGTCCTCGTCTCGAGTGGGGGCATGCACGTGCGCTTTCCCCCGAGCTGTAGCAGCAGTGTCTCTCTTCCCTTCGCGTGGTTCAAGGTATCTGTGGCTTTCCCTTGAGGCTTTCCCACGAGGCTTTCCCACAGGGCTGTCCCACGTGCCACCGTGGTGTGAGTCGATCCTCGGCTTGAAAGTCGAGGCAGTGAAGGGAAAACAGGTTTCCCTGGAATGGACTGAGACATCTGGGGGACTCTGGGAATGGGGGCACGACCCTGGATTTCCTCTCGCCTTTCCTTTGGAGAGAGCCTCCTCTTGAGATGCGACGGGAACGCCGGGAATTCTTTCCCGACCACGCAGGGAAAGGATTCCTCCTCTCGAGCTAGGAGGCGGAAGCGGGACCCCTCTGGTTGTGGGCGGGACTCTCGTGCTTCCTCTCGAGTGGAGACGGGTATGTCGGCGAAATTCTTGAGTTGCAGCAAGGGTGTGAAGGACCCTTTGGAAGTTCCAGAGGTTAGGTGTGATTAGCCTCAAGACGCCTCAGCGGAAATGGGCCTCATCTCGCCTGGAGGGGAGAACCTCCTGGATTTTCTCGAGTTGCGGCAGGTGCTCTCGACTTACGACGGGGAAATCAGGGACCCGCTCTGGTGGCCTCAGGAAAGGCCAGTCCCCATGCGAGTTTTTCTGGGGCCTCTCGGGATTCCTCTCCCGTCCCCCCGGGGCCTAAGACCTTGTGTGATGTCCGTGCCGGAACCTGAGGATTCCTCTCCAGTGCTGACATGGATCTTGGGGTACTTCTGGAGTC
This sequence comes from Capra hircus, assembly GCF_001704415.2. Taxonomy (NCBI): domain Eukaryota; kingdom Metazoa; phylum Chordata; class Mammalia; order Artiodactyla; family Bovidae; genus Capra; species Capra hircus. Next base: position 7,743 of record NW_017196886.1, read on the forward strand.
TCCCAAGGGGAATCAGTCCTCGTCTCGTTTTGGGCAGCACGTGCCCTTTCCTCCCGAGTGGTAGCAGCAGTGTCACGCCTCCCTTCGCGTGGATCAAGGGATCTGTGGCTTTCCCTCAAGGCTTTCCCACGAGGCTTTCCCACGAGTCTTTCCCACAGGGCTGTCCCACGTGCCACCGTGGTGTGAGTCGATCTTGGGCTTGAAAGTCGAGGCAGTGCAGGGAAAACAGGTTTCCCTGGAATGGACTAAGACATCTGGGGGACTCTAGGAGTGGTGGCACGACCCTGGAGTTCCTCTGCCTTTCCTGTGGAGAGCGCCGCGTATTGAGATGGGACGGGAATGCCGGGAATTCTTTCCCGACCACGCAGGGAAAGGATCCCCCCACTCGAGCTAGGAGGCGGAAACGGGGCTCATCTGGATTTGGGCGGGACTCTCGTGCTTCCTCTCGAGTGGAGACGGGTATGTCGGGGAACTTCTTGAGTTGCAGCAAGGGTGTGAAGGAACCTTTGGAAGTTCCAGAGGTTAGGTGTGATTAGCATCAGGACGCCTCAGCGGAAATGGGCCTCATCTCGCCTGGAGGGGAGAACCTCCTGGATTTTCTCGAGTTGCAGCAGGTGCTCTCGACTTACGACAGGGAATTCAGAGACCCGCTCTGGTGGCCCTAGGAAAGGACAGTCCCCTTGCGAGTTGCTCGGGAGCCTCTCGGGATTCCTCTACCGTCGATGCCAGGGCCTAATACCTTGTTTGGAGTCAGTGCGGGAACCTGAGGATTCCTCTCCAATGCTGACATGGATCTTGGGAACTTCTGGAGTCGCCCCAGGGGAGTCAGTCCTCGTCTCGAGTCGGGACATGCACGTTCGGTTTCCTCCCCAGCTCTAGCAGCAGTGTCATGCTACCCGTCGAGTGGATAATGGGATCAGTGGCTTTCCCTCGAGGATTTTCCAAAGGGCTGTCCCACGTGCCACCGTGGTGTGAGCCGATCCTCGGCTTGAAAGTCGAGGCAGTGCAGGGAAAACAGGTTTCCCTGGAATGGATAGAGACAACTTGGGCACTCTGGGAATGGTGGGACGACTGTAGAATTCCTCTCGCCTTTCCTGTGGAGAGCGCCTCCTCTTGAGATGCGACGGGAACGCCGTGAATTCTTTCCCGAACACGCAGGGAAACGATCCCTCCACTCGAGCTAGGAGGCGGAACCGGGGCTCCTCTGAATGTGGGCGCGACTCTCGTGCTTCCTCTCGAGTGGAGATTGGTTTGTCGGGGAACTTCTTGAGTTGCAGCAATGGTGTGAATTACCCTTAGTAGGTTCCAGAGGTTAGGTGTGATGAGCCTCGGGACACTTCAGCGTAATTGGGCCTCATCTTGCCTGGAGGGGAGAACCTCCTGGATTTTCTCGTGTTGGGGCAGCTGTTCTCGACTTACGAAGGGGACATCAGGGACCCGCTCTGGTGGCCTCAGGAAAGGCCAGTCCCAATGCGAGTAGCTCGAAGGACTCTCGGGATTCCTCTCCCGTCGATTCCGGTGCCTAAGACCTTGTGTGGAGTCGGTGCCGTAACCTGAGGATTCCTCTCCACTGTGAAACGGATCTTGGGGTAATTCTAGAGTCTCCCCAGGGGACTCAGTCCTCGTCTCGAGTGGGGGCATGCACGTGCGATTTCCTGCCGAGATGGAGCAGCATTGTCATGCTTCCCGTCGAATGGATCAAGGGATCTGTGGCTTTCCCTCGAGGCTTTCCACGAGGCTTTCCACGAGGCTTTCCCACGCGGCTTTCCGACAGGGCTGTCCCACGTGCCACCGTGGTGTGAGTCGATCCTCGCTTGAAAGTCGAGGCAGTGCAGGGAAAACAGGTTTCCCTGGAATGGACTGAGACATCTGGGGGACTCAGGGAATGGTGGCACCACCCTGGAGTTCCTCTCCTTTCCTGTGGAGATCGCCTCCTCTTGACATATGACGGGAACGCCGGGAAATCTTTCCTGACCACGCAGGGAAAGGATCCCTCCTCTCGAGCTAGGAGAATGGTCCGCTTTTTGGCTTTGGTTCCGCTGAAGAGCCCTCTTAGCCTCGTGACGCCTCAGCGGAAATGGGCCTCATCTCGTCTGGAGGGGAGAACCTCCTGGATTTTCTCGAGTTGCAGCAGGTGCTCTCGACTTACGGCGGGGACCTCAGGGACCCGCTCTGGTGGCCTCAGGAAAGGCCAGTCCCCATGCGAGTTCTCTGGGGCCTCTCGCGGGGTCGGCTAATGACCTATCTGCCCGGGATGTTTTCTTTTCTTCTTCTGGAGTCTCCCAGGGGAGTAAGTCCTCGTCTCGAGTGGGGCATGCACGTGCGCTTTCCCCCCGAGCTGTAGCAGCAGTGTCTCTCTTCCCTTCGCGTGGTTCAAGGTATCTGTGGCTTTCCCTTGAGGCTTTCCCACGAGGCTTTCCCACAGGGCTGTCCCACGTGCCACCGGGTGTGAGTCGATCCTCGGCTTGAAAGTCGAGGCAGTGAAGGGAAAACAGGTTTCCCTGGAATGGACTGAGACATCTGGGGGACTCTGGGAATGGGGGCACGACCCTGGATTTCCTCTCGCCTTTCCTTTGGAGAGAGCCTCCTCTTGAGATGCGACGGGAACGCCGGGAATTCTTTCCCGACCACGCAGGGAAAGGATTCCTCTCTCGAGCTAGGAGGCGGAAGCGGGACCCCTCTGGTTGTGGGCGGGACTCTCGTGCTTCCTCTCGAGTGGAGACGGGTATGTCGGCGAAATTCTTGAGTTGCAGCAAGGGTGTGAAGGACCCTTTGGAAGTTCCAGAGGTTAGGTGTGATTAGCCTCAAGACGCCTCAGCGGAAATGGGCCTCATCTCGCCTGGAGGGGAGAACCTCCTGGATTTTCTCGAGTTGCGGCAGGTGCTCTCGACTTACGACGGGGAAATCAGGGACCCGCTCTGGTGGCCTCAGGAAAGGCCAGTCCCCATGCGAGTTTTTCTGGGGCCTCTCGGGATTCCTCTCCGTCGACCCCCCTAAGACCTTGTGTGATGTCCGTGCCGGAACCTGAGGATTCCTCTCCAGTGCTGACATGGATCTTGGGGTACTTCTGGAGTCTCCCAAGGGGAATCAGTCCTCGTCTCGTTTTGGGCAGCACGTGCCCTTTCCTCCCGAGTGGTAGCAGCAGTGTCACGCCTCCCTTCGCGTGGATCAAGGGATCTGTGGCTTTCCCTCAAGGCTTTCCCACGAGGCTTTCCCACGAGTCTTTCCCACAGGGCTGTCCCGTGCCACCGTGGTGTGAGTCGATCTTGGGCTTGAAAGTCGAGGCAGTGCAGGGAAAACAGGTTTCCCTGGAATGGACTAAGACATCTGGGGGACTCTAGGAGTGGTGGCACGACCCTGGAGTTCCTCTGCCTTTCCTGTGGAGAGCGCCGCGTATTGAGATGGGACGGGAATGCCGGGAATTCTTTCCCGACCACGCAGGGAAAGGATCCCCCCACTCGAGCTAGGAGGCGGAAACGGGGCTCATCTGGATTTGGGCGGGACTCTCGTGCTTCCTCTCGAGTGGAGACGGGTATGTCGGGGAACTTCTTGAGTTGCAGCAAGGGTGTGAAGGAACCTTTGGAAGTTCCAGAGGTTAGGTGTGATTAGCATCAGGACGCCTCAGCGGAAATGGGCCTCATCTCGCCTGGAGGGGAGAACCTCCTGGATTTTCTCGAGTTGCAGCAGGTGCTCTCGACTTACGACAGGGAATTCAGAGACCCGCTCTGGTGGCCCTAGGAAAGGACAGTCCCCTTGCGAGTTGCTCGGGAGCCTCTCGGGATTCCTCTCCGTCGATGCCAGGGCCTAATACCTTGTTTGGAGTCAGTGCGGGAACCTGAGGATTCCTCTCCAATGCTGACATGGATCTTGGGAACTTCTGGAGTCGCCCCAGGGGAGTCAGTCCTCGTCTCGAGTCGGGACATGCACGTTCGGTTTCCTCCCCAGCTCTAGCAGCAGTGTCATGCTACCCGTCGAGTGGATAATGGGATCAGTGGCTTTCCCTCGAGGATTTTCCAAAGGGCTGTCCCACGTGCCACCGTGGTGTGAGCCGATCCTCGGCTTGAAAGTCGAGGCAGTGCAGGGAAAACAGGTTTCCCTGGAATGGAGAGAGACAACTTGGGCACTCTGGGAATGGTGGGACGACTGTAGAATTCCTCTCGCCTTTCCTGTGGAGAGCGCCTCCTCTTGAGATGCGACGGGAACGCCGTGAATTCTTTCCCGAACACGCAGGGAAACGATCCCTCACTCGAGCTAGGAGGCGGAACCGGGGCTCCTCTGAATGTGGGCGCGACTCTCGTGCTTCCTCTCGAGTGGAGATTGGTTTGTCGGGGAACTTCTTGAGTTGCAGCAATGGTGTGAATTACCCTTAGTAGGTTCCAGAGGTTAGGTGTGATGAGCCTCGGGACACTTCAGCGTAATTGGGCCTCATCTTGCCTGGAGGGGAGAACCTCCTGGATTTTCTCGTGTTGGGCAGCTGTTCTCGACTTACGAAGGGGACATCAGGGACCCGCTCTGGTGGCCTCAGGAAAGGCCAGTCCAATGCGAGTAGCTCGAAGGACTCTCGGGATTCCTCTCCCGTCGATTCCGGTGCCTAAGACCTTGTGTGGAGTCGGTGCCGTAACCTGAGGATTCCTCTCCACTGTGAAACGGATCTTGGGTAATTCTAGAGTCTCCCCAGGGGACTCAGTCCTCGTCTCGAGTGGGGGCATGCACGTGCGATTTCCTGCCGAGATGGAGCAGCATTGTCATGCTTCCCGTCGAATGGATCAAGGGATCTGTGGCTTTCCCTCGAGGCTTTCCCACGAGGCTTTCCCACGAGGCTTTCCCACGCGGCTTTCCGACAGGGCTGTCCCACGTGCCACCGTGGTGTGAGTCGATCCTCGGCTTGAAAGTCGAGGCAGTGCAGGGAAAACAGGTTTCCCTGGAATGGACTGAGACATCTGGGGGACTCAGGGAATGGTGGCACCACCCTGGAGTTCCTCTCCTTTCCTGTGGAGATCGCCTCCTCTTGACATATGACGGGAACGCCGGGAAATCTTTCCTGACCACGCAGGGAAAGGATCCCTCCTCTCGAGCTAGGAGGCAGAAACGGGGCTCCTCTAGGTTTGGGCGGGACTCTCGTGCTTCCTCTCGAGTGGAGACGGGTATGTCGGGGAACTTCTTGAGTTGCAGCAAGGGTGTGAAGGACCCTATGGAAGTTCCAGAGGTTAGGTGTGATTAGCCTCGTGACGCCTCAGCGGAAATGGGCCTCATCTCGTCTGGAGGGGAGAACCTCCTGGATTTTCTCGAGTTGCAGCAGGTGCTCTCGACTTACGGCGGGGACCTCAGGGACCCGCTCTGGTGGCCTCAGGAAAGGCCAGTCCCCATGCGAGTTCTCTGGGGCCTCTCGGGATTCCTCTCCGTCGATGCTGGGACCTAAGACCTGTTGTGGAGTCGGTGCCGGAACCTGAGGATTCCTCTCCAGTGCTGACATGGATCTTGGGGTACTTCTGGAGTCTCCCCAGGGGAGTAAGTCCTCGTCTCGAGTGGGGCATGCACGTGCGCTTTCCCCCCGAGCTGTAGCAGCAGTGTCTCTCTTCCCTTCGCGTGGTTCAAGGTATCTGTGGCTTTCCCTTGAGGCTTTCCCACGAGGCTTTCCCACAGGGCTGTCCCACGTGCCACCGTGGTGTGAGTCGATCCTCGGCTTGAAAGTCGAGGCAGTGAAGGGAAAACAGGTTTCCCTGGAATGGACTGAGACATCTGGGGGACTCTGGGAATGGGGGGCACGACCCTGGATTTCCTCTCGCCTTTCCTTTGGAGAGAGCCTCCTCTTGAGATGCGACGGGAACGCCGGGAATTCTTTCCCGACCACGCAGGGAAAGGATTCCTCCTCTCGAGCTAGGAGGCGGAAGCGGGACCCCTCTGGTTGTGGGCGGGACTCTCGTGCTTCCTCTCGAGTGGAGACGGGTATGTCGGCGAAATTCTTGAGTTGCAGCAAGGGTGTGAAGGACCCTTTGGAAGTTCCAGAGGTTAGGTGTGATTAGCCTCAAGACGCCTCAGCGGAAATGGGCCTCATCTCGCCTGGAGGGGAGAACCTCCTGGATTTTCTCGAGTTGCGGCAGGTGCTCTCGACTTACGACGGGGAAATCAGGGACCCGCTCTGGTGGCCTCAGGAAAGGCCAGTCCCCATGCGAGTTTTTCTGGGGCCTCTCGTTCTCTCCGTCGACCCGGGGCCTAAGACCTTGTGTGATGTCCGTGCCGGAACCTGAGGATTCCTCTCCAGTGCTGACATGGATCTTGGGGTACTTCTGGAGTCTCCCAAGGGGAATCAGTCCTCGTCTCGTTTTGGGCAGCACGTGCCCTTTCCTCCCGAGTGGTAGCAGCAGTGTCACGCCTCCCTTCGCGTGGATCAAGGGATCTGTGGCTTTCCTCAAGGCTTTCCCACGAGGCTTTCCCACGAGTCTTTCCCACAGGGCTGTCCCACGTGCCACCGTGGTGTGAGTCGATCTTGGGCTTGAAAGTCGAGGCAGTGCAGGGAAAACAGGTTTCCCTGGAATGGACTAAGACATCTGGGGGACTCTAGGAGTGGTGGCACGACCCTGGAGTTCCTCTGCCTTTCCTGTGGAGAGCGCCGCGTATTGAGATGGGACGGGAATGCCGGGAATTCTTTCCCGACCACGCAGGGAAAGGATCCCCCCACTCGAGCTAGGAGGCGGAAACGGGGCTCATCTGGATTTGGGCGGGACTCTCGTGCTTCCTCTCGAGTGGAGACGGGTATGTCGGGGAACTTCTTGAGTTGCAGCAAGGGTGTGAAGGAACCTTTGGAAGTTCCAGAGGTTAGGTTGTGATTAGCATCCAGGGACGCCTCAGCGGAAATGGGCCTCATCTCGCCTGGAGGGAGAACCTCCTGGATTTTCTCGAGTTGCAGCAGGTGCTCTCGACTTACGACAGGGAATTCAGAGACCCGCTCTGGTGGCCCTAGGAAAGGACAGTCCCCTTGCGAGTTGCTCGGGGAGCCTCTCGGGATTCCTCTACCCGTCGATGCCAGGGCCTAATACCTTGTTTGGAGTCAGTGCGGGAACCTGAGGATTCCTCTCCAATGCTGACATGGATCTTGGGAACTTCTGGAGTCGCCCCAGGGGAGTCAGTCCTCGTCTCGAGTCGGGACATGCACGTTCGGTTTCCTCCCCAGCTCTAGCAGCCAGTGTCATGCTACCCGTCGAGTGGATAATGGGATCAGTGGCTTTCCCTCGAGGATTTTCCAAAGGGCTGTCCCACGTGCCACCGTGGTGTGAGCCGATCCTCGGCTTGAAAGTCGAGGCAGTTGCAGGGAAAACAGGTTTCCCTGGAATGGATAGAGACAACTTGGGCACTCTGGGAATGGTGGGACGACTGTAGAATTCCTCTCGCCTTTCCTGTGGAGAGCGCCTCCTCTTGAGATGCGACGGGAACGCCGTGAATTCTTTCCCGAACACGCAGGGAAACGATCCCTCCACTCGAGCTAGGAGGCGGAACGGGGCTCCTCTGAATGTGGGCGCGACTCTCGTGCTTCCTCTCGAGTGGAGATTGGTTTGTCGGGGAACTTCTTGAGTTGCAGCAATGGTGTGAATTACCCTTAGTAGGTTCCAGAGGTTAGGTGTGATGAGCCTCGGGACACTTCAGCCGTAATTGGGCCTCATCTTGCCTGGAGGGGAGAACCTCCTGGATTTTCTCGTGTTGGGGAGCTGTTCTCGGACTTACGAAGGGGACATCAGGGACCCGCTCTGGTGGCCTCAGGAAAGGCCAGTCCCAATGCGAGTAGCTCGAAGGACTCTCGGGATTCCTCTCCCGTCGATTCCGGTGCCTAAGACCTTGTGTGGAGTCGGTGCCGTAACCTGAGGATTCCTCTCCACTGTGAAACGGATCTTGGGGTAATTCTAGAGTCTCCCCAGGGGACTCAGTCCTCGTCTCGAGTGGGGGCATGCACGTGCGATTTCCTGCCGAGATGGAGCAGCATTGTCATGCTTCCCGTCGAATGGATCAAGGGATCTGTGGCTTTCCCTCGAGGCTTTCCCACGAGGCTTTCCCACGAGGCTTTCCCACGCGGCTTTCCGACAGGGCTGTCCCACGTGCCACCGTGGTGTGAGTCGATCCTCGGCTTGAAAGTCGAGGCAGTGCAGGGAAAACAGGTTTCCCTGGAATGGACTGAGACATCTGGGGGACTCAGGGAATGGTGGCACCACCCTGGAGTTCCTCTCCTTTCCTGTGGAGATCGCCTCCTCTTGACATATGACCGGGAACGCCGGGAAATCTTTCCTGACCACGCAGGGAAAGGATCCCTCCTCTCGAGCTAGGAGGCAGAAACGGGGCTCCTCTAGGTTTGGGCGGGACTCTCGTGCTTCCTCTCGAGTGGAGACGGGTATGTCGGGGAACTTCTTGAGTTGCAGCAAGGGTGTGAAGGACCCTATGGAAGTTCCAGAGGTTAGGTGTGATTAGCCTCGTGACGCCTCAGCGGAAATGGGCCTCATCTCGTCTGGAGGGAGAACCTCCTGGATTTTCTCGAGTTGCAGCAGGTGCCTCTCGACTTACGGCGGGGACCTCAGGGACCCGCTCTGGTGGCCTCAGGAAAGGCCAGTCCCCATGCGAGTTCTCTGGGGCCTCTCGGGATTCCTCTCCCGTCGATGCTGGGACCTAAGACCTGTTGTGGAGTCGGTGCCGGAACCTGAGGATTCCTCTCCAGTGCTGACATGGATCTTGGGGTACTTCTGGAGTCTCCCCAGGGGAGTAAGTCCTCGTCTCGAGTGGGGCATGCACGTGCGCTTTCCCCCCGAGCTGTAGCAGCAGTGTCTCTCTTCCCTTCGCGTGGTTCAAGGTATCTGTGGCTTTCCCTTGAGGCTTTCCCACGAGGCTTTCCCACAGGGCTGTCCCACGTGCCACCGTGGTGTGAGTCGATCCTCGGCTTGAAAGTCGAGGCAGTGAAGGGAAAACAGGTTTCCTGGAATGGACTGAGACATCTGGGGGACTCTGGGAATGGGGGCACGACCCTGGATTTCCTCTCGCCTTTCCTTTGGAGAGAGCCTCCTCTTGAGATGCGACGGGAACGCCGGGAATTCTTTCCCGACCACGCAGGGAAAGGATTCCTCCTCTCGAGCTAGGAGGCGGAAGCGGGACCCCTCTGGTTGTGGGCGGGACTCTCGTGCTTCCTCTCGAGTGGAGACGGGTATGTCGGCGAAATTCTTGAGTTGCAGCAAGGGTGTGAAGGACCCTTTGGAAGTTCCAGAGGTTAGGTGTGATTAGCCTCAAGACGCCTCAGCGGAAATGGGCCTCATCTCGCCTGGAGGGGAGAACCTCCTGGATTTTCTCGAGTTGCGGCAGGTGCTCTCGACTTACGACGGGGAAATCAGGGACCCCGCTCTGGTGGCCTCAGGAAAGGCCAGCCCCATGCGAGTTTTTCTGGGGCCTCTCGGGATTCCTCTCCCGTCGACCCCGGGGCCTAAGACCTTGTGTGATGTCCGTGCCGGAACCTGAGGATTCCTCTCCAGTGCTGACATGGATCTTGGGGTACTTCTGGAGTCTCCCAAGGGGAATCAGTCCTCGTCTCGTTTTGGGCAGCACGTGCCCTTTCCTCCCGAGTGGTAGCAGCAGTGTCACGCCTCCCTTCGCGTGGATCAAGGGATCTGTGGCTTTCCCTCAAGGCTTTCCCACGAGGCTTTCCCACGAGTCTTTCCCACAGGGCTGTCCCACGTGCCACCGTGGTGTGAGTCGATCTTGGGCTTGAAAGTCGAGGCAGTGCAGGGAAAACAGGTTTCCCTGGAATGGACTAAGACATCTGGGGGACTCTAGGAGTGGTGGCACGACCCTGGAGTTCCTCTGCCTTTCCTGTGGAGAGCGCCGCGTATTGAGATGGGACGGGAATGCCGGGAATTCTTTCCCGACCACGCAGGGAAAGGATCCCCCACTCGAGCTAGGAGGCGGAAACGGGGCTCATCTGGATTTGGGCGGGACTCTCGTGCTTCCTCTCGAGTGGAGACGGGTATGTCGGGGAACTTCTTGAGTTGCCAGCAAGGGTGTGAAGGAACCTTTGGAAGTTCCAGAGGTTAGGTGTGATTAGCATCAGGACGCCTCAGCGGAAATGGGCCTCATCTCGCCTGGAGGGGAGAACCTCCTGGATTTTCTCGAGTTGCAGCAGGTGCTCTCGACTTACGACAGGGAATTCAGAGACCCGCTCTGGTGGCCCTAGGAAAGGACAGTCCCCTTGCGAGTTGCTCGGGAGCCTCTCGGGATTCCTCTACCGTCGATGCCAGGGCCTAATACCTTGTTTGGAGTCAGTGCGGGAACCTGAGGATTCCTCTCCAATGCTGACATGGATCTTGGGAACTTCTGGAGTCGCCCCAGGGGAGTCAGTCCTCGTCTCGAGTCGGGACATGCACGTTCGGTTTCCTCCCCAGCTCTAGCAGGCAGTGTCATGCTACCCGTCGAGTGGATAATGGGATCAGTGGCTTTCCCTCGAGGATTTTCCAAAGGGCTGTCCCACGTGCCACCGTGGTGTGAGCCGATCCTCGGCTTGAAAGTCGAGGCAGTGCAGGGAAAACAGGTTTCCCTGGAATGGATAGAGACAACTTGGGCACTCTGGGAATGGTGGGACGACTGTAGAATTCCTCTCGCCTTTCCTGTGGGAGAGCGCCTCCTCTTGAGATGCGACGGGAACGCCGTGAATTCTTTCCCGAACACGCAGGGAAACGATCCCTCCACTCGAGCTAGGAGGCGGAACCGGGGCTCCTCTGAATGTGGGCGCGACTCTCGTGCTTCCTCTCGAGTGGAGATTGGTTTGTCGGGGGAACTTCTTGAGTTGCAGCAATGGGTGTGAATTACCCTTAGTAGGTTCCAGAGGTTAGGTGTGATGAGCCTCGGGACACTTCAGCGTAATTGGGCCTCATCTTGCCTGGAGGGGAGACCTCCTGGATTTTCTCGTGTTGGGGCAGCTGTTCTCGACTTACGAAGGGGACATCAGGGACCCGCTCTGGTGGCCTCAGGAAAGGCCAGTCCCAATGCGAGTAGCTCGAAGGACTCTCCGGGATTCCTCTCCCGTCGATTCCGGTGCCTAAGACCTTGTGTGGAGTCGGTGCCGTAACCTGAGGATTCCTCTCCACTGTGAAACGGATCTTGGGGTAATTCTAGAGTCTCCCCAGGGATCAGTCCTCGTCTCGAGTGGGGGCATGCACGTGCGATTTCCTGCGAGATGGAGCAGCATTGTCATGCTTCCCGTCGAATGGATCAAGGATCTGTGGGCTTTCCCTCGAGGCTTTTTTCCCACGAGGCTTTCCCACGCGGGCTTTCCGACAGGGCTGTCCCACGTGCCACCGTGGTGTGAGTCGATCCTCGGCTTGAAAGTCGAGGCAGTGCAGGGAAAACAGGTTTCCCTGGAATGGACTGAGACATCTGGGGGACTCAGGGAATGGTGGCACCCCCTGGAGTTCCTCTCCTTTCCTGTGGAGATCGCCTCCTCTTGACATATGACGGGAACGCCGGGAAATCTTTCCTGACCACGCAGGGAAAGGATCTCCTCTCGAGCTAGGAGGCAGAAACGGGGCTCCTCTAGGTTTGGGCGGGACTCTCGTGCTTCCTCTCGAGTGGAGACGGGTATGTCGGGGAACTTCTTGAGTTGCAGCAAGGGTGTGAAGGACCCTATGGAAGTTCCAGAGGTTAGGTGTGATTAGCCTCGTGACGCCTCAGCGGAAATGGGCCTCATCTCGTCTGGAGGGGAGAACCTCCTGGATTTTCTCGAGTTGCAGCAGGTGCTCTCGACTTACGGCGGGGACCTCAGGGACCCGCTCTGGTGGCCTCAGGAAAGGCCAGTCCCCATGCGAGTTCTCTGGGCCTCTCGGATTCCTCTCCCGTCGATGCTGGGACCTAAGACCTGTTGTGGAGTCGGTGCCGGAACCTGAGGATTCCTCTCCAGTGCTGACATGGATCTTGGGGTACTTCTGGAGTCTCCCCAGGGGAGTAAGTCCTCGTCTCGAGTGGGGCATGCACGTGCGCTTTCCCCCGAGCTGTAGCAGCAGTGTCTCTCTTCCCTTCGCGTGTTCAAGGTATCTGTGGCTTTCCCTTGAGGCTTTCCCACGAGGCTTTCCCACAGGGCTGTCCCACGTGCCACCGTGGTGTGAGTCGATCCTCGGCTTGAAAGTCGAGGCAGTGAAGGGAAAACAGGTTTCCCTGGAATGGACTGAGACATCTGGGGGACTCTGGGAATGGGGGCACGACCCTGGATTTCCTCTCGCCTTTCTTTGGAGAGAGCCTCCTCTTGAGATGCGACGGGAACGCCGGGAATTCTTCCCGACCACGGCAGGGAAAGGATTCCTCCTCTCGAGCTAGGAGGCGGAAGCA
>NW_017196887.1:0-8313 GCF_001704415.2 Capra hircus
TACAGTAACTACTGATGCAAAAGGAGAATAGTAGATTTTTTTTTTTAATTGGAACTAACCAATAAAGTTCTGTATATTAAACACACTGTTGACCATGAAAATTTTTTAAAATATCAGATATCTACAGGCTAAAATAAAATTGTACAAGCATTAAAATATGAGTGAATTCCTTTATTATCCATAAAATGATTTTTTAATGCCTTACTGTGATCCAAAATTTAGAAGCAATAAGGAAAATTCTTGATAAATGTTATGACATTAAAAATGTTGCTGTTGAGTTGTTAAGTCATCTCTGACTCTCTGTGACCCCATGAACTGTAGTCCAGCAGGCTCTTCTGTTTATGGGATTCTCCAGGCAGAACACTGCAATGGGTTGTCATTTCCTTCTCCTCTGAGGATTTTCCTTGCCCAGGGATCGAACCCACGTCTCCTGCATTGCAGGCAAATTCTTTACCACTGAGCCTCCAGGGAAGCTCTTTAAAAATGTGTATGGTATAAATAAAGAAGAAGGGGGAATTCCCTAGTAGTTCAGTGTTAGGACTCCATGTTTCCATTGCAAAGGGCACGGTGTCAATTCCTGGTGGAGGAACTAAGATCCTGAAAGTTGTGTGGCATGGCAAAAAAAAAAAAAAAATACAAAGAAGGAAGAAAGGAAAGAAGGAAGTGACAGAGGGAGGGATAAGAACAAATGACAAAGCTGGCTGAAATATTTTCATCTTGTATCACATATAGAGGGCAAACATTGTTATTATATAAAGAATCTCTAAAAAAAGAAAAAGTCCCAACACCTTAAAGAAGAAAAAAATAGGCAAGTGCTATGGGAAGCAGTCCACAGAAAAAGAACCAACAATGGCCTTTAATTATCTGAGGTGATCAGATGTATAATAGAAATACAACTTGCAACTGCACTGAGGTGTGATTTCTAACCTTGACAAAAACAGAAAACTTTGACAACATACTCCGTTGTTAAGGTTGTGAGAAACAATCACTTTTGTACATTGCTAGTGAAACTCCAGAAAGAAAAAAGGGATGGAACCGAAGCAAAAACAATACCCAGCTGTGGATGTGACTGGTGATAGAAACAAAGTCCGATGCTGTAAAGAGCAGTATTGCATAGGAAGCTGGAATGTCAGATCCATGAATCAAGGCAAATTGGAAGTGATCAAACAAGAGATGGCAAGAGTGAACGTCGACATTCTAGGAATCAGCGAACTACAATGGACTGGAATGGGTGAATTTAACTCAGATGACCATTATATCTACTACTGTGGGCAGGAAGCCCTCAGAAGAAATGGAGTAGCCATCATGGTCAGCAAAAGAGTCCGAAATATAGTACTTGGATGCAATCTCAAAAACGACAGAAGGATCTCTCTTCGTTTCCAAGGCAAACCAGTCAATATCACTGTAATTCAATTCTATGCCCCAACCAGTAACGCTGAAAAAGCTGAAGTTGAACAGTTCTATGAAGACCTATAAGACCTTGCAGAACTAACACCCAAAAAAGATGTCCTTTTCATTATAGGGGACTGGAATGCAACAGTAGGAAGTCAAGAAACACCTGGAATAACAGGCAAATTTGGCCTTGGAATGCAGAATGAAGCAGGGCAAAGACTAATAGAGTTCTGCCAAGAAAATGCACTGGTCATAGCAAACACCATCTTCCAACAACACAAGAGAAGACTCTACACATGGACATCAGCCGATGGTCAACACCGAAATCAGATTGATTATATTCTTTGCAGCCAAAGATGGAGAAGCTCTATACAGTCAGCAAAAACAAGACTGGGAGCTGACTGTGGCTCAGATCATGAACTCCTTATTGCCAAATTCAGACTTAAATTGAAGAAAGTAGGGAAAACCGCTAGACCATTTAGGTATGCCCTAAATCAAATCCCTAACAATTATACAGGGGAAGTGAGAAATAGATTTAAGGGCCTAGATCTGATAGATAGAGTGCCTGATGAACTATGGAATGAGGTTCGTGACATTGTACAGGAGACAGGGATTAAGACCATCCCCACTTCACACCAGTCAGAATGGCTGCAATCCAAAAATCTGCAAGCAATAAATGCTGGAGAGGGTGTGGAGAAAAGGGAACCCTCCTACACTGTTGGTGGGAATGCAAACTAGTACAGCCACTATGGAGAACAGTGTGGAGATTCCTTAAAAAATTGCAAATAGAACTACCTTATGACCCAGCAATCCCACTGCTGGGCATACACACCGAGGAAACCAGAATGGAAAGAGACACATGTACCCCAATGTTCATCGCAGCACTGTTTATAATAGCTAGGACATGGAAACAACCTAGATGCCCATCAGCAGATGAATGGATAAGAAAGCTGTGGTACATATACACAATGGAGTATTACTCAGCCGTTAAAAAGAATTCATTTAAATCAGTTCTGATGAGATGGATGAAACTGGAGCCGATTATACAGAGTGAAGTAAGCCAGAACGAAAAACACCAATACAGTATACTAACACATATATATGGAATTTAGGAAGATGGCAATGACGACCCTGTATGCAAGACAGGGAAAGAGACACAGATGTGTATAATGGACTTTTGGACTCAGAGGGAGGGAGAGGGTGGGATGATTTGGGAGAATGACATTCTAACATGTATACTATCATGTAAGAATTGAATCGCCAGTCTATGTCTGATGCAGGATACAGCATGCTTGGAGCTGGTGCATGGGGATGACCCAGAGAGATGTTATGGGGAGGGAGGTGGGAGGGGGGTTCATGTTTGGGAACGCATGTAAGAATTAAAGATTTTAAAATTTAAAAAATAAAAAAATAAATAAAAGTAAAAAAATTAAAAAAATAAATTAAAAAAAAAACAAAGATAATGGCAAAATAAAAACTATTTCAGATAAAAAAAAAAAAAAGACCATCCCCATGGAAAAGAAATGCAAAAAAGCAAAATGACTGTCTGGGGAGGCCTTACAAATAGCTGTGAAAAGAAGAGAAGTGAAAAGCCAAGGAGAAAAGGAAAGAGATAAGCATCTGAATGCAGAGTTCCAAAGAATAGCAAGAAGAGATAAGAAAGCCTTCTTCAGCTATCAATGCAAAGAAATAGAGGAAAAGAACAGAATGGGAAAGACTAGAGACCTCTTCAAGAAAATTAGAGATACCAGGGGAACATTTCATGCAAAGATGGGCTCGATAAAGGACAGAAATGATAGGGACCTAACAGAAGCAAAAGATATTAAGAAGAGGTGGCAAGAATACACAGAAGAACTGTACAAAAAAGATCTTCACAACCCGGATAATCATGATGATGTGATCACTCATCTAGAGTCAGACATCCTGGAATGTGAAGTCAAGTGGGCCTTAGAAAGCATCACTACATACAAAGCTAGTGGAGGTGATGGAATTCCAGAGGAGCTCTTTCAAATCCTGAAAGATGATGCTGTGAAGGTGCTACACTCAATATGCCAGCAAATTTGGAAAACTCAGCAGTGGCCACAGGACTAGAAAAGGTCAGTTTTCATTCCAATCCCAAAGAAAGGCAATGCCAAAGAATGCTCAAACTACCACACAATTGCATTCATCTCACATGCTAGTAAAGTAATGCTCAAAATTCTCCAAACCAGGCTTCAGCAATTTGTGAACCGTGAACTTTCTGATGTTCAAGCTGGTTTTAGAAAAGGCAGAGGAACCACAGGTCAAATTGCCAACATCCGCTGGATCATGGAAAAAGCAAGAGAGTTCCAGAAAAAATATATTTCTGCTTTATTGACTATGCCAAAGCCTTTGACTGTGTGGATCACAATAAACTGTGGAAAATTCTGAGAGAGATGGGAACACCAGACCACCTGACCTGCCTCTTGAGAAATCTGTATGCAGGTCAGGAAGCAATAGTTAGAACTGGACATGGAACAACAGACTGGTTCCAAATAGGAAAAGGAGTACGTCAAGGCTGTATATTGTCACCCTGCTTATTTAACTTATATGCAGAGTACATCATGAGAAACGCTGGACTGGAAGAAACACAAGCTGGAATCAAGATTGCCGGGAGAAATATCACTAACCTCAGATATGCAGATGACACCACCCTTATGGCAGAAAGTGAAGAGGAACTAAAAAGCCTCTTGATGAAAGTGAAAGAGGAGAGTGAAAAAGTGGGCTTAAAGTTCAACATTCAGCAAGCGAAGATCATGGCATCCAGTCCCATCACTTCATGGGAAATAGATGGGGAAACAGTGGAAATAGTGTCAGACTTTATTTTTGGGGGCTCCAAAATCACTGCAGATGGTGATTGCAGCCATGAAATTAAAAGATGCTTACTCTTTGGAAGAAAAGTTATGACCAACCTAGATAGCATATTCAAAATCAGAGACATTACTTTGCAGACTAAGGTCTGTCTAGTCAAAGCTATGGTTTTTCTGATAGTCATGTATGGATGTGAGAGTTGAACTGTGAAGAAGGCTGAGTGCTGAAGAATTGATGCTTTTGGACTGTGGTGTTGGAGAAGACTCTTGAGAGTCCCTTGGACTGCAAGGAGATCCAACCAGTCCATTCTGAAGGAGATAAACCCTGGGATTTCTTTGGAAGGAATGATGCTAAAGCTGAAACTCCCAGTACTTTGGCCACCTCATGCGAACAGTTGACTCATTGGAAAAGACTCTGATGCTGGGAGGGATTGAGGGCAGGAGGAGAAGGAGACGACAGAGGATGAGATGGCTGGATGGCATCACTGACTCAATGGACGTGAATCTGAGTGAACTCCAGGAGTTGGTGATGGACAGCGAGGCCTGGCATGCTGTGATTCATGGAGTCGCAAAGAGTCGGACACGACTGAGCGACATAACTGAACTGAGTGAAAGTCGCTCAGTTCTGTCCAACTCTTTGCAACCCCATGAACCATACAGTACATGGAATTCTCCAGTCCAGAATACTAAAGTGAGTAGCTTTTCCTTCTCCAGAGGATCTTCCCAACCCAGGGATTGAACTCAGGTCTCCCACACTGCAGGTAGATTCTTTACCAACTGAGCTTCAGGGAAGCCCTCATACGTTGCTAATGGAAAAGCAAAACCATAATGGCTCTAAGAATTTGAATTAGCAAAATTACACATGCATTTTCTCTGAGACCCAGAAATCCCACTTCTAGGATTCTATTTCCAAGATACACTCAGAAACATGCATAAAGCTTCTTCTCCACTAATTGCAAAAGCAAAACAGTTGCAAAAAAAGAAAAAAGAATGAAAGAAATATCTTACACTTTTTTGGGAACCTTTTGGGTAACAAGTGTGGGAATTTATATGCACACTCATACACATGAACATACATGGTTGCTAATATTTTCCAAAAGACAATAGAAGGATAAACCAAAATAGTAAATTTGGGAAAGAAGACAAAAGAGAGGTAGTGGGAAGAACAAAGATAAAAACCAGGTATTTTTCAATGTGATTTGTGTGATTTGACCTTAGCACAGTCTTCATCTATTTATACATGTGAAAAATAACATTAAATAAAATAGAAAAAAGTGAAGCAATCCCTAACATAAAAAATAAATTGAAACTCATTAATTTGCCAACAAAGGTCCGTCTAGTCAAAGCTATGGTTTTTCCAGTAGTCATGTATGGCTGTGAGAGTTGGACTATATAGAAAGCTGAGTGTTCAAGAATTGACACTTTTGAACTGTGGTGTTGGAGAAGACTCTTGAGAGTCCCTTGGACAGCAAGGACATCCAACCAGTCCATCCTAAAGGAAATCAATCTTGAATATTTATTGGAAGGACTGAACGCTAAAGCTGAAACTCCAGTACTTTGGCCACCTGATGTGAAGAACTGACTCACTAGAAACGACCCTGATGCTGGGAGAGATTGATGGTGGGAGGAGAAGGGGATGACAGAGGATGAGATGGCTGGATGGCATCACCGACTCGATGGACATGAGTTTGAGCAAGCTCTGGGAGTTGGTGCTGGACAGGGAAGCCCGGCATGCCGCAGTCCATGGGGTCACAAAGAGTTGTACATGACTGAGCGACTGAACTGACTGACTGACTGATTATTACTTTATATCAAATTTGTGGCCTAATGGCAAAGATATTTACCTCAAACATTTTAAAATAGAATGTTGACTTTATATACCTGCTGTTGCTAAGTCACTTCAGTCATGTCCAACTCTGTGTGATCCCATAGACGGCAGCCCACCAGGCTCCCCCCGTCCCTGGGATTTATATACCTAAGCATATAAAAATGAAAGTCACAGAATCTTAGGTTGCGCTATTGGGATCATTCTAAAACTCTTGTAAAGATATATACATACTCCACCATACGCAGAGTAGAATAAACCATATATGCAATTACACTTATATCACTAAGAACCAAGATCTTCAGCATAAAAGACAACATCAAGGTACAAATCAAATGTGAAACAGAATCCTATAATATCCATTTTTTAATATAAATTTACTGATTTTAATTGGAGGCTAATTACTTTACAATATTGTATTGGTTTTGCCATACACCAACATGAATCCACCACGGGTGTACATGTGTTCCCCTTCCTGAACCCCCTCCCACCTCCCTCCCCATACCATCCCTCTGGGTCATCCCAGTGCACCAGCCCCAAGCATCCTGTATCATGCATTGAACCTGGACTGGCGATTCATTTCATATATGATAGTATATGTGTTTCAATGCCATTTTCCCAAATCATCCCACCCTCTCCCTCTCCCACAGAGTCCAAAAGACTGTTTTATACATCTGTGTCTCTTTTGCTGTCTCGCATACAGGGTTATCGTTACCATCATTCTTAATTCCATATATATGAGTTAGGATACTGTATTGGTGTTTTTCTTTCTGGCTTACTTCAGTCTGTATAATAGGCTCCAGTTTCATCACCTCATTAGGGCTGAATTCAAATGTATTCATTTTAATGTCTGAGTAATACTCCATTGTGTATATGTACTGCAGCTTTATCTATTCATCTGCTGATGGACATCTAGATTGGCTTCCATGTCCTGGCTATTATAAATAGTGCTGCAATGAACATTGGGGTACACATGTCTCTTTCAATTCTGGTTTCCTCAGTGTGTATGCCCAGCAGTGGGATTGCTGGGTCGTATAGGCAGTTCTATTTCCAGTTTTTTAAGGAATCGCCACACCTGTTCTCCATAGTGGCTGTACTAGTTTGCATTCCCCACCAACAGCGTAAGAGGGTTCCCTTTTCTCCCACACCTTCTCCAGCATTTATTGCTTATAGAATTTTGGATAGCAGACATTCTGACTGGCAAGGGGGGTGGTCCTCTACTATAAATGCCCATTTAAATGTGGAAAATTAGTAATATGAAATTAGAATGTATAGATTTACTTACTTTTGTAAGAAATGTTCTTTTCCATCAACTTTATATTTCCGTTTCTGTTTAAGAGCTTGGGAGGGAGCAGCTTGAGACCAGTCAGTTATCATATTCAGCATGGAAACTCTGGGAATCGGCACAGAGGGCGACTGCCTGCCTCAGACTAATCTGCAACCTTGACTTTAGTAGTTAGTAAACTCTGGAACTCGATAGGTCCATTCACCCTGAAGTTCTCCTCTCAGTCAGCAGGCCTTTCCAGCAGCAGCCTACTCTTTGTTTTCAATCTCCTTAGGATCTCTGTGGAAGTAGAGGTTAGGCGGCAACCTTCCTGTGAGTTCACGCGAGGAAACGTGACTGTGCATGTGCAGAATCTCCGGGTCCAGCAGCCACTGTGCTTGCCCAACTGAAGGTGCTCCTTGTTGCTGAATGGGGCGGCAATGTCTACATAGCCTAGAGGAGAATCTGTGTGTACACAGAACAATAGTAGACAGTTAACTCAAAACGCCTCTGGGAGAGGGCTAGATGGTCAGTCCTCAGGATCATGTAACCATGAGAAGTTCGAGGCTCCCCTGAACGCTGCCTAGATCTGGTTAGTGAAGTTTCCAGAACTGAAGTGGCCAGCAATAGAGGTGCCTGAGTAATTAGCTACAGATTTCAGTGCGTCCCACTGGCCAGTAAGTCCTGAAGGAGATGATGCCAATTATCAGATGGATTTTCAGTGGCAACCATGGCAGTGAGCTGCTGGCAGAAACTTCTCCCAGAGGTCTCTTCATACTTACGATGTAGATGCCTACCACTTTGCTTTTTGTAGATATAATGTTCCATTTGAAAGTCAAGTGGTGCACTGAGTAGGTTCCTGTGGCAAGGAATTTAGAGTCATGTTCATCCTTCCTGTGCACTACCTCCAGGCAAGAAGGACTTCAAACACTGTGAATGCTCACTTTTCTGACAGGAAACTGAAAGATGAATAACATTTGGAACTCCTCTTTGATCTCTCTTTT
>NW_017196888.1:0-8313 GCF_001704415.2 Capra hircus
ACAACAACTGTGGGAACGTGCGTTACCCGTAATATGAGTAAGTCTGCCGGAAGCAAGCCCATCCACGTACGTCAGTCTCTATGATCCATTTTGAAAGTGTCTCTTCAAGAGTTTGGTTGTTTCTTTCACCATTCCAGAACACTGGGGGCCTATATGCTGTATGTAATTTCCACTGATATTTAGAGCTTCACATACCTGTTAATTAACGCGGCTACAAAGACAGGCCATTGTCGGATTCTATACTGGTTGGAACCCAAGTCTGGGAATTATTTCTCAAATCAGCGAGCTACTTCATTTTCTTTTTCAGATCAGGTAGGGAAGGCCTCTGCCAACCGGAGAAGGTACCTACTATTCTAGTAAGTCATGATAACAGGTGACTGCCTTTGCTTCCCCGAAGGACACTCGCTTTCCCTGCATCCTGAGAACTCCACGTCTCAGCCAGTTGGAAAAGCGCTTCTTGGAGGTCATTATTCAGGGGCAACTTCCCCCTGGAGCCCGGGCCATAGGGAGCGGCTCCACACCCCCAGGGAAAGGCAGAGCCACAGCCACACATCTGTCCATCCCCTTTGCTCTGTAGGAGAGCTCTAGTGAGCCTAGGTCTGTCAGGAAAATTCTTGGCTCTATGGGGACACATTCTATGTGTGAAACTGCCCAGGACCTAGGGCCACAGGGGCCTGTTTCTCTCGGGGCGGAGGGGTGGGGGCTGAAGCAGTGCGGCCCAGCAACAGCTTCCACATCCATCCAATTGCTCTTTTCTTACCTCTGATAGAACTAGCTTTGTTCAGCCTTTGGCAATTTGGAGGCAAGCGGGCCCACTTCCTCCCCAAGGAGGCATGGGACCTACTTTGAGTGGAAAGGCCCCTCACGGAGCTGAACCCAGGAAGGCACCCAGTCATGTCTGACACATTCCTGCATCCTGCTTCTTCATGAGCAATACCGCTATAAGCTAGGATGTCTTTCCAAGGCTCAGAAAGGACAGGGGAGATGCATGGTGCTGCCTCTGGAATTTCGGTCCTCTGAGCAGACCTGGAGGTCTCCCCTTGAAGGAGCTAACCAGTTTCTTCCAAATACAGGCTTGCAAACACACACTGGGTGGCTGCCTCTCTTCCCTGAAGGACGATCACTTTCCCCGCATCCTGTGAACTCTGCATCCCAGCCTGCTGGAAAAAGCGCTTCTTGGAGTCATTTTTCAGGACAATTTTTCCCTGGAGCCGGGGCCGTAGGGAGGGCCCATGCTCGCTGGAAAGGCAGAGTCACATCCACAGTCTGTTCTACCCCTTTTGCCCTGTAGGAGAGCTCTAGTGAGCCTAGGTCTGTCAGGAAAATTCTTGGCTCCTATGGGGACACACCCCTGTGTGTTAACCTGCATATCGGACCTAGGGCCACAGGGCGCCTGTTCCTCTCGGGGGGGACCCTGAAGTGGTGCGGCCAGCAACAGCCTGAACATCCATCCGATTGCTCTTTTCTTCCTTCTGATAGAGCTAGCTTTGCTTCTCGCTTTGGCATTTCGGAAGCCAGGGGGAGCCCACCGCTGTTGTCCTGGGGTCTATTGGAGGTACCGGGTCTATTGGACCCCAGCATGGCACCCGACCTCAGACACACTCCCGCAGCCTCCTTCCCCATGGGCAGGACTGTTCTGACCTAGGAATGTGTTCCAAGGCTCAGAAAATGCAGGGAGACACACGGCCTGACTCTGGAACTGAGGCGTTGGAGCAGGCCTGGAGGTCTGACGTCTGAGACGCCAAACACTTGCTGCAAGATACAGGTGTGAAAACACACTCTCTGGGGCTGCCTTTCCTTCCTCCAAGGAAGAGAGCTTTTCCAGTCTCCTCCGTGCTGAGTCATACAAGGCTGGCAAAGGTCTGGCTTCGAGGGCATTTCTCAGCGGCAATGGCCCCTGAGGCCCTGCACCCAGGGAGGGATCCTACCCTCCCAGGGGAAGTCAAAGCAACCTCCAAACAGCTGTTCTCTCATGTTTCCTCTGCAGGAGGGAGCTAGTGAGCCCAGGTCTGTCTGGAACGTTCTTGGATCCTGCGGGGAAATCATCCTGGGAGCCCACCTGGATACCAGTCGTAGGGGCTAAAATTCGCATTTTTCCTTCCTTGGAGCCCTAACGCAGTACAGCCTAGCAACTGCTTGAAAATCCATCCTGTTGCTGTTTTCTTCCCTCTGACAGAGCGAGCTTTGCTCCCCATTTGGGATTTCAGAAGCAAGGTGGTGGCCTGCAACTCCTTGCCTGGGGTCCATTGGAGGTGCAAGGTGCCCTCGACCAGGTGACCCCAGCATGACACCTGGCCCCCTCAGACACACTCCCGCAGCCTGCTTCCCCATGGGCAGGACTGCTCTCACCTAGGAATGTGTTTGCAAGGCCAGGAAACTGCAGGGAGACACAAGGCCCTGATTCTGGCATTGAGTCTGTTGGAACAGGCCTGCAGGTCTTCTGTCTAACAAGGCCAAACACTTGCTGCAAGATACAGGCCTGAAAACACACTCTTGGGCTGCCTTTCCTTCCTCCAAGGAAGAGAGTTTTCTCAGCCCTCCTGTGGGCTGAGAGTCACACAGGGCTGAAAAGCACTTGCTGGGAGATTATTTTTCATTGGCCATGGCCCCTGAGGCCCTGTGCTCAGGGAGGGCTCCCTCCCTCCCAGGGAAAGTCAAAGGAAGCTCCAAACGGCTGTTCAATCATGTTTCTGAGAGAGTCATTGCCAAGGCAGGTTTCATAAGAAGTTCAAGGGTCCCCAAGGAGAGAGGGGTCTAGAATTCTCAAGGAGGAAGGAAGGACAAACTGTTTTTCCCTCTACATTCCTTAGGATTATATAACAATCATGCATCCTTCTTGGAGGACGGTCTCTGGAAAAAACCTTCTGGCTAATCCTGTTATCTTAAAATGTCAATTATGGGAGTAGGTCTAGTGAGTCTTTACAACCTCCAGACATTCTTTTGTTCGTTGTCATAACTTATTGGAGAGTATATAACTCCATTACTAACACTAGCAAGGGGGTACGCTTTCTGCCCCTTGTGATGTCTCTGTCAGAAGCTTTCTCTATCTCCTTTCTCCTTTAATAAAACTCTATTGCACAAAAGCTCTGAGCAATCAAGCCTCCGTCTTGGGCCCTGGATTGAATTCTTCTCCTCCATAAGCCAAGAATCCCAGCATCTTTTCGTGGTTCAGCAACAATATTTCATTTCCTCTGCAGGAGAGAGCTAGTGAGCTTAGGTCTGTCTGGAACATTCTTGAATCCTGTGGGGAAAATATCCTGTGCACACATCTGGATACTGGGCCTAGAGGCCAAAATTCGCATTTCTTTCCCGGGGAGCCCTAACGTGGTGTGACTTAGCAACTGCTTGAAAATCCATCCCATTGCTGTTTTCCTCCTTCTGACAGAGCTAGCTTTGTTCCCTGCTTTGGGATGTCTCAACCGAAGGGCGCGTCCATAGCTACTCGCCTGGGGCCCATTGGATGTGCAAGGTGCCCTCGACTAGGTGACCCTAGCATGGCACTCAGCCCGCTCAGACACACTCCCGAGGCTTCTTTCTCATGGGAAGCACTGCTCCAACCTAGGAATGTGTCTGCAATGCTTGGAAAGTGCAGTGAGACACACAGCCCTGACTCTGGCAATTGAGGCCCTCAGAGCAAGCCTGCAGCTCTGATGTCTGAGAAGCAAAACACTTGCTGCAAAGAGAGGCCTGAAAACACACTCTCTGTGGATGACTTTCCTTCCTCTAAGGAAGATAGTTTTCCCAGTCTCCTGCTTCCTGAATGTCACACAGCTGGAATGCGCTTGCTTGGAGGTCGTGATTCAGTGGCAATGACCCCTGAGGCCCTTTGCCCAGGGAGGGCTCCCACACTCACAGGCAAATCAAAGCAACTTCCAAGTGAGTCAGCTCTTCACATCAAGTGGCCAAAGTATTGGAGTTTCAGGTTCAGTATTAGTCCTTCCAATGTATATTCAGACCTGATTTCCTTTAGGATGGAGTGGTTGCGTCTCCTTGTAGTCTAAGCGACCTACAAGCATCTTCTCCAACACCACAGTTCAAAAGCATCCAATTTTCAGCTGTCACTTTCTTTATAGTACATCTTTCATATCCATCCATGACATATGGAAAACCATAGCCTTGACTGGATGGATCTTTGTTGGCAAAGCAACGTCTCGGCTTTTTAATATGCCTGTCTAGTTTGGTCATCACTTTTCTTCCAAGTCATAAATACGTTTTAAAGTTCATGGAGGCAGACATCACCTGCAGTGATTTCCAAGCCCCCAAAATAGTCTGCTGCTGTTTCCAATGTTTTCCATCTATTTGCCATGAAGTGATGAGACTGGATGCAATGATTTTAGTTTTCTGAATGCTGAGCTTTAAGCTACTTTTTCACTCTCCTCTTTCACTTTCATCAGGAGACTCTTTAGTTCTTCTTCACTTTCTGCCATAAGGTGGTGTCATCTGCATATCTGAGATTCTTGATATTTCTCCAGCAATCTGGATTCCAGCGTGTGTCTTCCTCCAGCCCAGTGTTTCTCATGATGTACTCTGCATATAAGTTAAATAAGCAGGGTGACAATACACTGCCTTGACTATTCCTTTTCCTATTTAGAACCAGTCTGTTGTTCCATGTCCAGTTCGAACTGTTTCTTCCTGACCTGCATACAGGTTTCTCAAGAGACAGGTCAGGTGGTCTGGTATTCCCATCTCTTTCAGAATTTTTCCCAGTTTATTGTGATCCACACAGTCAAAGGCTTTGGCATAGTCAATAAAGCAGAAATAGATGTCTTTTTTTCTGGAACTCTCTTGCTTTTTCAATGATCCAGTGGATGTTGGCAGTTTGATCTCTGGTTTCTCTGCATGTTTTAAATCCCTCTTGAACATTTGGAAGTTCACAGTTCATGTGAACTTGGAGAATTTTGAGCATTACTTTACTAGTGTGTGAGATGAGTGCAATTGTGCAGCAGCTTGAATATTCTTTGTCATTGCCTTTCTTTGGGATTGGAATGAAAACTGACCTAATGACTAGATGTTTTCAATTGCATATGCTGAAAGAACTGGCTGTGCAGTTTTGAAGAAAAAAAAATCATTTTAACCCATTTTCTCTGAAGTGCAAGGCATATCATGGCCATCCCTGAATCATAAAGTCACCTTTTCTTTATGTAGTCATAGTTTCATGCCTAAATTATATAGGCCAACTCGTGCTCAAATGGACTCTGATGTCAGGGGCAGATCAACTAATAAAAAGCTTGGATTGTCCCTCTGGAGGAAAGTGAGATCTTGGTCCCACGAGAAGAATCTGAAGGGTTAAGGGAACTTGCAAGAGTGGGGAAAGCTTAGTCCATCCTACATGTACCAAAATCTTAAATAAGGCTTATTTACTTTACCGAAGTAAAAAAACAGATGATGAAAACAATTATAAATCAATGAAAGGTAAAGAAATCCATAGTCTGTTATCAAAAATTGCATTCTAAGAAAACTTTGTTCTCTTAACCTAGAGAGGAGACTAAATTCCATCTGGTACCAGCTTACCAGAAGACAAACAAACAAAAAACAAATTATCGGTAAGCTTAAAAAAAGTATATTCCATATATATCTTGAAGTAGCAGTATTTCTGCAAAGGCATCAGTGTGAAACCATAGAGGACATGGTTAAAACCTGATTAAATAGAAATTGACAATGTAATCTGGTCACTGCTGCGACTTGAAATGCTTTAATATGATAACTGGAATTATAACTGACAGCATTTGACCAGGACATATCAGATTTTCACGGATGTCAGATAATTTCTAGGATATCTATATTAGGAACTGAAGGAATCTTTGAACCTAGGAAAGAAAACAACAGTCTCAAAGGCCCTTGCTGAATCATCTATCAGCAAGGAATGTCTTTGCAAGGATCGCAAAGTGAAGGGAAAATACACCGACCTGCCTCTGCAACTTTGGTCCTCTGAGCAGATCTGGAGGTCTCCCTTTGTATAAGCTAACCTGTTCCTTCCAAATAGAGGTTTGCAACACAAAACAAGTGGCCGCCTATTCTTCCCCGAAGGAGGCTCTCTTTCCCCACATCCTGCGAACACCCTTTCCCAGCCTCCTGGAAAAGCGCTTCTTGCAGTTCCTTTCAGAAAATCCTATGGACGGAGAAGCCTGGTAGGCTGCAGTCCGTGGGGTCGCTGAGGGTCGGACACGACTGAGCGACTGCACTTTCATTTTCACTTTCATGCATTGGAGAAGGCAATGGCAACCCACTTACTGTTCTTGCCTGGAGAATCCCAGGGACGGGGGAGCCTAGTGGGCTACCGTCTATGGCGTCGCACAGAGTCGAACACGACTGAAGCAACTTAGCAGCAGCAGCAGCAGCAGTTCCTTTCTTAGGGGCAGTTATCCCTGAGATTGGGACCTGGAAAGGCAGAGCCACCTCCACACACACGTCTTTTCTGTCCCTTTTCCTCTGGAGGAGAGCTCTAGTGAGCCTAGGTCTGTCAGGAAAATTCTTGGCTTTGACGGGATCCCACCCGGTGTGTGTGAACCTGCATACCCGACCTAGGGGCCACAGGCACCTGTTTTGCTCGAGTGGGTCCTGGAGGGGTGCAGCATAGCAAGAGCTTAAAAATCCATCCAATTTGTCTTTTTTTTTTTACCTCGGAGAGAACGAGTTTGCTCCACCTCCACCCTTTGGCAGTGTGGAGGGAAGAGGGCACCACCCTCTCCCAAAGGGGACATAGGGCCTACCAGGAGAGAAAGGCCCCTTGAGGAGCTGAGCCCAGGTAGGCAGCCAGTGATGTCAAGCACACTCCCGCTGCTTGCTTCTTCATGGGCACTCCCACGATCTGCTAGGAATGTCTTTGCAAGGATCTCAAAGGGAAGGGGAGATACATGGCCCTGTCTCTGGAACTTCAGTCCTCTGAGCAGATCTGGAGGTCTTGAGTTGTATAAGCAAACCTGTTCCTTCCAAATAGAGGCTTGCAAACACACCCCCCGGTGGTTGCCTCTTCTTCCCCGAAGAAGTCTTTCTTTCCCCACATGCTGCGAACTCCCTGTCCCAACCTCCAAGAATAGCGCTTCTTGCCATTCCTTTCTTAGAGGCAGTTATCCTGAGCTTGGGGCCGTAGGGAGTAGCCCCACACTCACAGGGAAAGGCAAAGACTCCTCCATACATCTCCTCTATCCCCTTTGCTCTGGAGGAGAGCTCTAGTGAGCCTAGGTCTTTCAGGAAAATTCTTGGCTTGGACAGGATCTCACCCTGTTTGTGAACCTGCATACCCAACCAGGGGCCACAGAGCACCTGTTTCAGTAAAGTGGGCCCTGAAAGGGTGCAGCCTAGCAAGAGCTTGAAAATCCATTCAATTGCTGTTTTTGTACCTCTGACAGAGCGAGCTTGGCTCCACCCTTTGGCAGTGAGGAGAAAAGAGGCATGACACCCTCCCAAGGGGACATGGGGCCTACTTCGAGAGGAAAGGCCCCTTGTGGAGCTGAGGCCAGGAAGGCACACAGTCGTGTCAAACACACTCCCACTGCTTGCTTCTTCAGGGCACTCCCGCTATCAGCTAGGAATGTCTTTGCAATGATCACAAAGGGAAGGGGAGATACAGGGCCCTGCTTCTGGACCTCCGGTGCTCTGAGCAAATCTCGAGGTCTCCCGTTGTTTGGTCAAGGGTCAAGTTCAAGTTCAAGTCAATCAAGTTCAAGGTCAAGTCAAGGCAAGCTCAAGATCAAGGTGAAGTTTAAGTTCAAGTTCAAGGTCAACTTCAAGTTCAAGGCCAAGGTCAAGTTCAGGGTCACAAGTCAAAGTTCAAAGTCAAAGGTCAAGGTCAAAAGTTCAAGTTCAAGTTTCAAGTTCAAGTCAAGTTCAAGTTTTCAAGTTCAAAAGTCAAGTTCAAGTTCAAGTCAAGGTCAAGTTCAAGTTCAAGTTGAAGTTCAAGTTCAAGTTCAAGGTCAAGTTCAAGTTCAAGTAAGTCAAGGTCAAGTTCAAAGTTTCAAGTTCAAGAAGTCAAGTTCAAGGTCAAGTTCAAGTTCAAGGGCAGGGCAAGGCCAAGCCCAAGTAACCAAGGCCTAACGCCTGACAAAAGGCAGAAGCCACTAGGCCTGTGCAGAGGAAGCCACTGAAGGCAGCAAGGCCACAGAGCTCCCCGACTCCCATTCCCACATGAAATGTGAGGATAAAGGGCCTCATCCCAGCAAAGCACCCGCTCCCACCACCCAACCCCGGCCCCCCCCGCAGCACGCCCCCTGAAACACACTGTCTTTCCCAGAAAAGAGAACGGAGAAGCCATGTGTGTGCGCAAAGGAGCAAGATGAACGAACGATGCCACGCCTCGAATTTGGCCACCTGACG
>NW_017196889.1:0-8313 GCF_001704415.2 Capra hircus
TGCTAGAACCTACGTCTGTCATACACTTTCTGGGCACCAAGGAATCAGCCTCCGTGTGCGGGGCTGAAAACCCCAGCCAGGGGCCCTGGGAGCCTGGTGCTCTCCGTGTGCGCTGAATCTGGGCGGCCAAGCAAACCGCTGGAGGAGCCCTGCAGTTGCCCTTCCCTTTCCCTCTGACAGAATTCTCACTGCTGGAGCCCTTGGCAGTGTGCAACCCACCAGCCCCTAAGCTCTCCTTAAGGAGGACTGGACCTAAGTGCAAAGGCAAGGCAGGATTGGAGCTGAGGCAAGAAAGGCGCCAGTGGCGACTCCCAGGCTCCTGCTGCCTGCTCCTTCCTGGAGAGGCAGCCTAAAAGCAAGGCAAGTCTGGGCAAGGCTAGCCCCCGGCAGAGCAGCCTCGCGCCAGGAACTCTGCCAGATCGGGGCTCTGAGCAGAGCTAGAGCTCTGCCGTACTGGAGGCGCACTTAGCTCCGTGCAAGCAGGGCTTTCAACTTGACGGGGCTGGGCTGCCTCCTCTTCCCCCGAGGAGGCTCGCTTCCCTGGCTGTGCACTCGCCTATCAGGCGGGGGCGCAGGGCTCCTCCAGCAGGTCTTGCCTCAGGGGCTGCTTCCCCTGAGTTGGGGCTGTGGGCAGGAACCCAGACACGCAGGATCAGGCCCCAAAACACCTGCACATGTCTCTGCTGGGGAGGAGAGTGCTAGGGAACCTACGTCTGTCATACACTTTCTGGGCACCCAAGGAATCAGCCTCCGTGTGTGCGGGGCTGAAAACCCCAGCCAGGGGCCCTGGAGCCTGTGCTCTCCGTGTGGCGCTGAATCTGGGCGGCCAAGCAACCGCTGGAGGAGCCCTGCAGTTGCCCTTCCCTTCCCTCTGACAGAATTCTCACTGCTGGAGCCCTTGGCAGTGTGCAACCCACCAGCCCCTAAGCTCTCCTTAAGGAGGACTGGGACCTAAGTGCAAAGGCAAGGCAGGATTGGAGCTGAGGCAAGAAAGGCGCCAGTGGCGACTCCCAGGCTCCTGCTGCCTGCTCCTTCCTGGAGAGGCAGCCTAAAAGCAAGGCAAGTCTGGCAAGGCTAGCCCCCGGCAGAGCAGCCTCGCGCCAGGAACTCTGCCAGATCGGGGCTCTGAGCAGAGCTAGAGCTCTGCCGTACTGGAGGCGCACTTAGCTCCGTGCAAGCAGGGCTTTCAACTTGACGGGGCTGGGCTGCCTCCTCTTCCCCCGAGGAGGCTCGCTTCCCTGCTGGCTGTGCACTCGCCTATCAGGCGGGGCGCAGGGCTCCTCCAGCAGGTCTTGCCTCAGGGGCTGCTTCCCCTGAGTTGGGGCTGTGGGCAGGAACCCAGACACGCAGGATCAGGCCCCAAACACCTGCACATGTCTCTGCTGGGAGGAGAGTGCTAGGGAACCTACGTCTGTCATACACTTTCTGGGCACCCAAGGAATCAGCCTCCGTGTGTGCGGGGCTGAAAACCCCAGCCAGGGGACCTGGGAGCCTGGTGCTCTCCGTGTGGCGCTGAATCTGGGCGGCCAAGCAACCGCTGGAGGAGCCCTGCAGTTGCCCTTCCCTTCCCTCTGACAGAATTCTCACTGCTGGAGCCCTTGGCAGTGTGCAACCCACCAGCCCCTAAGCTCTCCTTAAGGAGGACTGGGACCTAAGTGCAAAGGCAAGGCAGGATTGGAGCTGAGGCAAGAAAGGCGCCAGTGGCGACTCCCAGGCTCCTGCTGCCTGCTCCTTCCTGGAGAGGCAGCCTAAAAGCAAGGCAAGTCTGGGCAAGGCTAGCCCCCCGGCAGAGCAGCCTCGCGCCAGGAACTCTGCCAGATCGGGGCTCTGAGCAGAGCTAGAGCTCTGCCGTACTGGAGGCGCACTTAGCTCCGTGCAAGCAGGGCTTTCAACTTGACGGGGGCTGGGCTGCCTCCTCTTCCCCGAGGAGGCTCGCTTCCCTGCTGGCTGCACTCGCCTATCAGGCGGGGCGCAGGGCTCCTCCAGCAGGTCTTGCCTCAGGGGCTGCTTCCCCTGAGTTGGGGCTGTGGGCAGGAACCCAGACACGCAGGATCAGGCCCCAACACCTGCACATGTCTCTGCTGGGGGGAGAGTGCTAGGGAACCTACGTCTGTCATACACTTTCTGGGCACCCAAGGAATCAGCCTCCGTGTGCGGGGCTGAAAACCCCAGCCAGGGGCCCTGGGAGCCTGGTGCTCTCGGTGCGGCGCTGATTCTAGGCGGCCTAGAAACCGCTGGAGGAGCCCTGCAGTTGCCCTTCCCTTCCCTCTGACAGAGCTCTCACTGCTGAAGCCCTTGGCAGTGTGCAACCCACCACCCCTAAGCCCTCCCCAAACGACGCCTGGCACCTATGTGCAAAGGCAAGGCAGGATTGGAGCTGAGGCAAGGAAGGCACCAGTGGCGTCTCCCAGGCTCGCTCAGACAGCTCCTTCCTGGGGAGGAGCCTAAAAGCAAGGCAAGTCTGGGCAAGGCGAGCCCCCGGCCGAGCAGCCTCGCGCCAGAAACTCTGCCAGATCGGGGCTCTGAGCAGAGCTAGAGCTCTGCCGTACTGGAGGCCCACTTAGCTCCGTGCAAGCAGGGCTTTCCTCTTGACTGGGCTCGGCTGCCTCCTCTTCTCCCGAGGAGGCTCGCTACACTGCTGGCTGTGCTCTCGCCTATCAGGCGGGCGCGCAGGGCTCCTCCAGCAGGTCTTGCCTCAGGGGCTGCTTCCCCTGAGTTGAGGCTGTGGGCGGGAACCCAGACACGCAGGATAAGGCCCCAACCACCTGCACATGTCTCTGCTGGGAGGAGAGTGCTAGGGAACCTACGTCTCTCACACACTTTCTAGGCACCCACGGAGTCAGCCTCTGGAGTGTGGGGATGCAAAACCCAGCCAGGGGCCCTTGGAACCTGGTGCTCTCCGTGCGGAGCTTTGTCTGGGCGGCCAAGGAACCGCTGAAGGAGCCCTGCTGTTGCCCTTCGCTTCCCTCTGACAGAGCTTTCACTGCTGGAGCCCTTGGCAGTGTGCAACCCACCAGCCCCTAAGCCCTCCTCAAGGACGCTTGGGACCTAAGTGCAAAGGCAAGGCAGGGTAGAGCTGAAGCCAGGAAGGCGCCAGTGGCGTTTCCGAGCCTCACACAGCCTGCTCCTTCCTGGGGAGGAGCCTTAAAGCAAGGCAAGTCTGCGCAAGGCTCGCCTATGGCAGAGCATCTTGGTGCCAGGAACTCTGCCAGATCGGGCCTCTGAACAGAGCTAGAGATCTGCCGTACTGGAGTCGCACTTAGCTTCGTGTAAGCAGGGATTTCAGCTTGACGGGACTTGCTGCCTCCTCTTCCCCCGAGGAGGCTCGCTTCCCTGCTGGCTGTGCACTCGCCTATCAGGCGGGGGGCGCAGGGCTCCTCCAGCAGGTCTTGCCTCAGGGGCTGCTTCCCCTGAGTTGGGGCTGTGGGCAGGAACCCAGACACGCAGGATCAGGCCCCAAACACCTGCACATGTCTCTGCTGGGGAGGAGAGTGCTAGGGAACCTACGTCT
The DNA here is from genome assembly GCF_001704415.2 of Capra hircus. Lineage (NCBI taxonomy): Eukaryota > Metazoa > Chordata > Mammalia > Artiodactyla > Bovidae > Capra > Capra hircus. The sequence goes on from NW_017196889.1 coordinate 3,512, forward strand.
GTCATACACTTTCTGGGCACCCAAGGAATCAGCCTCCGTGTGTGCGGGCTGAAAACCCCAGCCAGGGGACCTGGGAGCCTGGTGCTCTCCGTGTGGCGCTGAATCTGGGCGGCCAAGCAACCGCTGGAGGAGCCCTGCAGTTGCCCTTCCCTTCCCTCTGACAGAATTCTCACTGCTGGAGCCCTTGGCAGTGTGCAACCCACCAGCCCCTAAGCTCTCCTTAAGGAGGACTGGGACCTAAGTGCAAAGGCAAGGCAGGATTGGAGCTGAGGCAAGAAAGGCGCCAGTGGCGACTCCCAGGCTCCTGCTGCCTGCTCCTTCCTGGAGAGGCAGCCTAAAAGCAAGGCAAGTCTGGGCAAGGCTAGCCCCGGCAGAGCAGCCTCGCGCCAGGAACTCTGCCAGATCGGGGCTCTGAGCAGAGCTAGAGCTCTGCCGTACTGGAGGCGCACTTAGCTCCGTGCAAGCAGGGCTTTCAACTTGACGGGCTGGGCTGCCTCCTCTTCCCCCGAGGAGGCTCGCTTCCCTGCTGGCTGTGCACTCGCCTATCAGGCGGGGGCGCAGGGCTCCTCCAGCAGGTCTTGCCTCAGGGGCTGCTTCCCCTGAGTTGGGGCTGTGGGCAGGAACCCAGACACGCAGGATCAGGCCCCAACACCTGCACATGTCTCTGCTGGGGAGGAGAGTGCTAGGGAACCTACGTCTGTCATACACTTTCTGGGCACCCAAGGAATCAGCCTCCGTGTGTGCGGGGCTGAAAACCCCAGCCAGGGGCCCTGGGAGCCTGGTGCTCTCGGTGCGGCGCTGATTCTAGGCGGCCTAGAAACCGCTGGAGGAGCCCTGCAGTTGCCCTTCCCTTCCCTCTGACAGAGCTCTCACTGCTGAAGCCCTTGGCAGTGTGCAACCCACCACCCCCTAAGCCCTCCCAACGACGCCTGGCACCTATGTGCAAAGGCAAGGCAGGATTGGAGCTGAGGCAAGGAAGGCACCAGTGGCGTCTCCCAGGCTCGCTCAGACAGCTCCTTCCTGGGGAGGGAGCCTAAAAGCAAGGCAAGTCTGGGCAAGGCGAGCCCCCGGCCGAGCAGCCTCGCGCCAGAAACTCTGCCAGATCGGGGCTCTGAGCAGAGCTAGAGCTCTGCCGTACTGGAGGCCCACTTAGCTCCGTGCAAGCAGGGCTTTCCTCTTGACTGGGCTCGGCTGCCACCTCTTCTCCCGAGGAGGCTCGCTACACTGCTGGCTGTGCTCTCGCCTATCAGGCGGGCGCGCAGGGCTCCTCCAGCAGGTCTTGCCTCAGGGGCTGCTTCCCCTGAGTTGAGGCTGTGGGCGGGAACCCAGACACGCAGGATAAGGCCCCAACCCCCTGCACATGTCTCTGCTGGGGAGGAGAGTGCTAGGGAACCTACGTCTCTCACACACTTTCTAGGCACCCACGGAGTCAGCCTCTGGGAGTGTGGGGATGCAAAACCCAGCCAGGGGCCCTTGGAACCTGGTGCTCTCCGTGCGGAGCTTTGTCTGGGCAGCCAAGGAACCGCTGAAGGAGCCCTGCTGTTGCCCTTCGCTTCCCTCTGACAGAGCTTTCACTGCTGGAGCCCTTGGCAGTGTGCAACCCACCAGCCCCTAAGCCCTCCTCAAGGACGCTTGGGACCTAAGTGCAAAGGCAAGGCAGGGGTAGAGCTGAAGCCAGGAAGGCGCCAGTGGCGTTTCCGAGCCTCACACAGCCTGCTCCTTCCTGGGGAGGGAGCCTTAAAGCAAGGCAAGTCTGCGCAAGGCTCGCCTATGGCAGAGCATCTTGGTGCCAGGAACTCTGCCAGATCGGGCCTCTCAACAGAGCTAGAGATCTGCCGTACTGGAGTCGCACTTAGCTTCGTGTAAGCAGGGATTTCAGCCTGTCGGGGTACTTGCTGCCTCCTCTTCCCCGAGGAGGCTCGCTTCCCTGCTGGCTGTGCACTCGCCTATCAGGCGGGGGCGCAGGGCTCCTCCAGCAGGTCTTGCCTCAGGGGCTGCTTCCCCTGAGTTGGGGCTGTGGGCAGGAACCCAGACACGCAGGATCAGGCCCCAAACACCTGCACATGTCTCTGCTGGGGAGGAGAGTGCTAGGGAACCTACGTCTGTCATACACTTTCTGGGCACCCAAGGAATCAGCCTCCGTGTGTGCGGGGCTGAAAACCCCAGCCAGGGGACCTGGGAGCCTGGTGCTCTCCGTGTGGCGCTGAATCTGGGCGGCCAAGCAACCGCTGGAGGAGCCCTGCAGTTGCCCTTCCCTTCCCTCTGACAGAATTCTCACTGCTGGAGCCCTTGGCAGTGTGCAACCCACCAGCCCCTAAGCTCTCCTTAAGGAGGACTGGGACCTAAGTGCAAAGGCAAGGCAGGATTGGAGCTGAGGCAAGAAAGGCGCCAGTGGCGACTCCCAGGCTCCTGCTGCCTGCTCCTTCCTGGAGAGGCAGCCTAAAAGCAAGGCAAGTCTGGGCAAGGCTAGCCCCCGGCAGAGCAGCCTCGCGCCAGGAACTCTGCCAGATCGGGGCTCTGAGCAGAGCTAGAGCTCTGCCTGTACTGGAGGCGCACTTAGCTCCATGCAAGCAGGGCTTTCAACTTGACGGGGCTGGGCTGCCTCCTCTTCCCCGAGGAGGCTCGCTTCCCTGCTGGCTGTGCTCTCGCCTTTCAGGCGGGGGCGCAGGGCTCCTCCAGCAGGTCTTGCCTCAGGGGCTGCTTCCCCTGAGTTGGGGCTGTGGGCAGGAACCCAGACACGCAGGATCAGGCCCCAAACACCTGCACATGTCTCTGCTGGGGAGGAGAGTGCTAGGGAACCTACGTCTGTCGTACACTTTCTGGGCACCCAAGGAATCAGCCTCCGTGTGTGCGGGGCTGAAAACCCCAGCCAGGGGCCCTGGGAGCCTGGTGCTCTCCGTGTGGCGCTGAATCTGGGCGGCCAAGCAACCGCTGGAGGAGCCCTGCAGTTGCCCTTCCCTTCCCTCTGAAAGAGTTCTCACTGCTGGAGCCCTTGGCATTGTGCAAACCACCAGCCCCTAAGCCCTCCTTAAGGACGCTGGGACCTAAGTGCAAAGGCAAGGCAGGATTGGAGCTGAGGCCAAGAAAGGCGCCAGTGGCGACTCCCAGGCTCCTGCTGCCTGCTCCTTCCTGGAGGAGCCTAAAAGCAAGGCAAGTCTGGGCAAGGCTAGCCCCCGGCAGAGCATCTCGCGCCAGGAACTCTGCCAGATCGGGCTCTGAGCAGAGCTAGAGCTCTGCCGTACTGGAGGCGCACTTAGCTCCGTGCAAGCAGGGCTTTCAGCTTGACGGGCTGCTGCCTCCTCTTCCCCGAGGAGGCTCGCTTCCCTGCTGGCTGTGCACTCGCCTATCAGGCGGGGGCGCAGGCTCCTCCAGCAGGTCTTGCCTCAGGGGCTGCTTCCCCTGAGTTGGGGCTGTGGCAGGAACCCAGACACGCAGGATCAGGCCCCAAACACCTGCACATGTCTCTGCTGGGGAGGAGAGTGCTAGGGAACCTACGTCTGTCATACACTTTCTGGGCACCCAAGGAATCAGCCTCCGTGTGTGCGGGGCTGAAAACCCCAGCCAGGGGACCTGGGAGCCTGGTGCTCTCCGTGTGGCGCTGAATCTGGGCGGCCAAGCAACCGCTGGAGGAGCCCTGCAGTTGCCCTTCCCTTCCCTCTGACAGAATTCTCACTGCTGGAGCCCTTGGCAGTGTGCAACCACCAGCCCCTAAGCTCTCCTTAAGGAGGACTGGGACCTAAGTGCAAAGGCAAGGCAGGATTGGAGCTGAGGCAAGAAAGGCGCCAGTGGCGACTCCCAGGCTCCTGCTGCCTGCTCCTTCCTGGAGAGGCAGCCTAAAAGCAAGGCAAGTCTGGGCAAGGCTAGCCCCCGCAGAGCAGCCTCGCGCCAGGAACTCTGCCAGATCGGGGCTCTGAGCAGAGCTAGAGCTCTGCCGTACTGGAGGCGCACTTAGCTCCGTGCAAGCAGGGCTTTCAACTTGACGGGGCTGGGCTGCCTCCTCTTCCCCGAGGAGGCTCGCTTCCCTGCTGGCTGTGCACTCGCCTATCAGGCGGGGCGCAGGGCTCCTCCAGCAGGTCTTGCCTCAGGGGCTGCTTCCCCTGAGTTGGGGCTGTGGGCAGGAACCCAGACACGCAGGATCAGGCCCCAAACACCTGCACATGTCTCTGCTGGGGAGGAGAGTGCTAGGGAACCTACGTCTGTCATACACTTTCTGGGCACCCAAGGAATCAGCCTCCGTGTGTGCGGGGCTGAAAACCCCAGCCAGGGGCCCTGGGAGCCTGGTGCTCTCGGTGCGGCGCTGATTCTAGGCGGCCTAGAAACCGCTGGAGGAGCCCTGCAGTTGCCCTTCCCTTCCCTCTGACAGAGCTCTCACTGCTGAAGCCCTTGGCAGTGTGCAACCCACCACCCCTAAGCCCTCCCCAACACGCCTGGCACCTATGTGCAAAGGCAAAGCAGGATTGGAGCTGAGGCAAGGAAGGCACCAGTGGCGTCTCCCAGGCTCGCTCAGACAGCTCCTTCCTGGGGGAGGGAGCCTAAAAGCAAGGCAAGTCTGGGCAAGGCGAGCCCCCGGCCGAGCAGCCTCGCGCCAGAAACTCTGCCAGATCGGGGCTCTGAGCAGAGCTAGAGCTCTGCCGTACTGGAGGCCCACTTAGCTCCGTGCAAGCAGGGCTTTCCTCTTGACTGGGCTCGGCTGCCTCCTCTTCTCCCGAGGAGGCTCGCTACACTGCTGGCTGTGCTCTCGCCTATGTGGCAGGGCTCTCTCCAGCAGGTCTTGCCTCAGGGGCTGCTTCCCCTGAGTTGAG
>NW_017196890.1:0-8312 GCF_001704415.2 Capra hircus
GTGGGCCCACAGGGGTAATCACGTGGCCCAGTGGAAATCAGGGGGGCCCCCAGGGAAATCTCGTGGGCCCCTGGTGCAATCATCTGGGTCAGCTGTTGCAATCACGTGGCCCCAGCAGGGCCATCACGTGGGCCCCCTCAGGACTCCAGAAGTTCCCCAAGATCCATGGTAGCACTGGTGAGAACTCTCAGGTTCTGTCCCTGACTCCACATAAGGTCTTCGGCCCGGGTTTGGAAGGGAGAGGAATCCCGAGAGGCCCCCTAGGAAGTCGCATGTGGACTGGCCTTTCCTGTGGTCAGCAAAGGGGGTCCCTGAGGTCCCCGTCGTAAGTCGAGAGCACCTGCCCAACTCGAGAAATTCCACGAGGTTCTCCCCTCCAGGCGAGATGAGGCCCATTTCTGCTGAGGCATCTCCAGGCTAATCACGCCTAACCTCTGGAACTTCCAAAGGGTCCTTCAAACTCTTGCTGCATCTCAAGTCGTTCTCCGACATACCCTTCTCCACTCGAGAGGAAGCACGGGGGTCCCGCGCACATCCAGAGGAGCCCGTTTCCGCCTGGTAGCTCGAGATGAGGGATCCTTCCCTGCCTGGTCGGGAAAGAATTCCCGGCGTTCCCGTCGCATCTCAAGAGGAGGCGCCCTCCACAGGAAATGCGAGAGGGACTCCACGGTCGTGCCACCATTCAAAGAGACCCCCGGATGTCTCAGTGCCTTCCAGAGGAACCTCTTTTCCCTGCACTGCCTCGATTTTCACGCCGAGGATCGACTCACACCACGGTGGCACGTGGGACAGCCCTGTGGGAAAGCCTCTAGGGAAAGCCACAGATCCCTTGATCCACGCGACCGGAAGCGTGACACTGCTGCTAGAGCTCGGGAGGAAAGCGCACGTGCATGTCGCCACACGAGCTGAGGACTGACTCCCATGGACAGACTCCAGAAGTACCCAACGTTCCATGTCAGCACTGGAGAGGAAACCTCAGGTTCCGGCCCGACTCCACACAAGGTCTTAGGCCCCGGCATCGACGGGAGAGGAATCCCGAGAGGCCCCCTTGCAACTCTCATGGGAACTGCCCTTTCCTGAGTCCATCAGAGCGGGTCCCTGATGTCCCCGTCGTAAGTCAAGAGCACCTTCTGCAGCTCGAGAAAATCCAGGAGGTTCTCCCCTCCAGGCGCGATTAGGCCCATTTCCGCTGAGGCGTCTCGAGGCTAATCGCACCTAACTTCTGGAACTTCCAAAGGGTCCTTCACACCCTTGCTGCAAATCAAGAAGATCCCCGACATACCCATCTCCACTCCAGAGGAAGCACGAGGGTCCCACCCAGAGAAGCCCAGAGAAGCCCTGTTTCCGCCTCGTACCTTGAGTTGAGGGATCCTTTCCCTTATAGTTCGGGAAAGAATTCCTGGTGTTCCCGTCGCATCTTAAGAGGAGGTGCTCTCAACAGGAAAGTGAGAGGAACTCTAGAGTCGTGCCGCCATTCCAAGTGTCCCTCAGATGTCACAGTACATTCCAGAGGAACCTGTTTTCCATGCACTGCCTGGACTTTCAAGACGAGGATTGACGCACACCACTGTGGCACGTGGGACAGCCCTGTGGGAAAGCCTCGTGGGACGTGGGACAGCCTCGAGAGAAAGCCAGAAATCCCTTGATCCACGTGACGGGAAACGTGACACTGCTGCTACAGCTCGGGAGGAAGGCGCACGTGCATGCCCCTACTCGAGACGAGGACTGACTCCCCTGGGGAGACTCCAGAAGTACCCCAAGATCCACCTCAGCAAAGGAGAGGAATCCTCAGGTTACGGTCCCGACTCCACACAAGGTCTTAGGCCCCGGAATCGTCGGGAGAGGAATCCCGAGAGGCCCCGAGCAACTCGCATGGGAACTGGCCTTTCCTGAGGTCACCAGAGCTGGTCCCTGAAGTCCCTATGGTAAGTCGCTAGCACATGCAACAACTCGAGAAATTCCAGGAGGTTCTCCCCTCCAGGCGAGATGAGGCCCATTTCTGCTGAGGCGTCTCAACGCTAATCACACCTAACCTCTGGAGTGTCCAAAGGGTCCTTCGTAACCTTACTGCAACACAAGAATTTACCCGACATACGCGTCTCAATTCGAGAGGAAGCACGAGGGTCCTGCCCACACCGAGAAGAGCCCGATTCCTCCTTGTAGCTGGAGAGGAAGGATCCTTTCCCTGCTTGGTCGGGAAAGAATTCCCGGCGATCCCGTCGCAACTCAAGAGGAGGCGCTCTCCACAGGAAAGGCGAGAGGAACTCCAGGATAGTGCCACCATTCCCAGAGTCCCCCAGATGTCTCAACCATTCCAGGGAAACCTGTTTTCCCTGCACTGCCTCGACTTTCAAGCCGAGGATCGACTCACACAACGGTAGCACGTGGACAGCCCTGTGGGAAAGCCTCGTGGAAAAAGCCTCATGGGAAAGCCGCGAGGGAAAGACAGAGATCCCTTAAACCACCCGAAGGAAAGCGTGACAGTTCTGCTACAGCTCGGGAGGAAAACGCACGTGCATGTCCCCATTCGAGACGAGGACTGACTCCCCTGGGGAGACTCCAGAAGTACCCAAGATCCATGTCAGCACTGGAGAGGAATCCTCAGGTTCCGGCATCGACTCCACACAAGGTCTTAGGGCCCAGCATCGACGGGATAGGAATCCCGAGAGGCCCCCGAGCAACTCGCATGGGGACTGGCCTTTCCTGAGGCCACCAGAGCGGGTCCCTGTGGTCCCCGTCTTAAGTCGAGAGCACCTGTCACAACTCCAGAAAATCCAGGAGGTTCTCCCCTCCAGGCGAGATGAGGCCCATTTCCGCTGAGGCGTCTCGAGGCTAATCACACCTAAGCTCTGGAACTTCCATAGGGTAATTCACAACCTTGCTGCAACTCAAGAAGTTCCCCGACATCCCCGTCTCCACTTGAGAGGAAGGACGAGAGTCCCGCCCACATTCAGAGGAGATCCGTTTCCGCCTCCTAGCTCGAGAGGAGGGATCCTTTCCCGGCGTGGTCGGGAAAGAATTCCCGGCGTTCCCGTCGCATCTCAAGAGGAGGCGCTCTCCACAGGAAAGGAGAGAGGAACTCCAGGGTCGTGCCACCATTCCCAGAGTCCCCCAGGTGTCTCTGTCCATTCTAGGGAAACCTGTTTTCCCTGCACTGCCTCGACTTTCAAGCCGAGGATCGATTCACACCACTGTGACACGTGGGAGAGCCCTGAGGGAAAGCCTCGTGGAAAGCTTCGTGGGAAAGCCTTGAGGAAAAGCCTCAGATCCCTTGATCCACGCGAAGAGAAGCGTGACACTGCTGCTACAGCTCGGGAGGAAAGCGCACGTGCATTCTCCCACTTGAGACGAGGACTGACTCCACTGGGAGACTCCAGAAGTACCAAAAGATCCATGTCAGCACTGGAGAGGAATCCTCATGTTCTGGCACCGACTCCACACAAGGACTTAGGCTCTGGCATCGACGGAAGAGGAATCCGAGAGGCAGCAACCGGAGCCCTTTTCTGAGGCCACCAGAGCGGGTCCCTGAGGTCCCTGTCGTAAGTCGAGAGCACGTTCCGCAACTCGAGAAAATCCCGGAGACTCTCCCCTCCAGGCGAGATGAGGCCCATTTCAGCTGAGGCGTCTCGAGGCTAATCACACCTAACCTCTGGAACTTCCAAAGGGTCCTTCACACCCTTGCTGCAACTCAAGAAGTTCCCCGACATACCTGTCTCCACTCGAGAGGAAGCGCGAGAGTGCCGGCCACATCCAGAGGAGCCCCGTTTACAGGTCATAGCTCGAGAGGAGTGATCCTTTCCCTGCGTGTTCGGGAAAGAATTCCGGCGTTCCCGCCGCATTTCAAGAGGAGGCGCGCTCCTCAGGAAAGGCGAGAGGAACTCCAGGGTCGTGCCACCATTCCCAGAGTCCCCCAGATGTCTCAGTCCATTCCAGGAAAACTGTTTTCCGTGCACTGCCTCGAATTTCAAGCCGAGGATCGACTCACACCACGGTGGCACTTGCGACAGCCCTGTGGGAAAGCCTCGTGGGAAAACTTCGTGGGAAAGCCTCGAGGGAAAGCCACTGATCCCTTGATCCACGTGAAGGGAAGCGTGACACTGCTGCTACAGCTCGGGAGGAAAGCGCACGTGCATGCCCCCACTGGAGTCAAGGACTGACTCCCCTGGGGAGACTCCAGAAGTACCCCAAGATCCATATCAGCACTGAAGAGGAATTCTCAGGTCTGGCACTGACCCCACACAAGGTTTTAGGCCCGGCATCGACTGGAGAGGAATCCCGAGAGGCCCCCGAGCAACTCGCATGGGGACTGGCCTTTCCTGAGGCCACCAGAGCGGGTCGCTGAGGTCCCAGCCGTAAGTCGAGAGCACCTGTCGCATTTGGAGAAAATCCAGGAGGTTCTCCCCTCGAGGCGAGATGAGGCCCATTTCTGCTGAGGCGTCTCGAGGCTAATCACACCTTACCTCTGGAACTTCCAAAGGGTCCTTCACACCTTGCTGCAACTCAAGAAGTTCCCCGTAATCCCCGTCTCCACTTGAGAGGAAGCACGAGAGTCCCGCCCACATCCAGAGGAGCCCCGTTTCCGCCTCATAGCTCGAGAGGAGGGATCCTTTCCCTGCGTGGTCGGGAAAGAATTCCCGCCGTTCCCGTTGCATCTCAAGAGGAGGCGCTCTCCACAGGAAATTCGAGAGGAACTCCAGTGTCGTGCCTCCATTCCCAGAGTCCCCCAGATGTCTCAGTCCATTCCAGGGAAACCTGTTTTCACTGCACTGCCTCTACTTTCACGCCAAGGATCGACTCACCCCACGGTGGCACGTGGGACAGCCCTGTGGGATAGCCTTGTTGGAAAGCCTCGAGGGAAGCCACAGATGCCTTGATCCACGCGATGGGAAGCTTGACACTGCTGCTACAGCTCGGGAGGAAAGCGAACGTGCATGCCCCTACTCGTGACGAGGACTGACTCCCATGTGGACACTCCAGAAGTACCCCAAGTTCCATGTCAGCACTGGAGATGAATCCTCAGGTTCCGGCCCCAACTCCGCATAAGTTCTTAGCCCCATAATCGACGGGAGATGAATCCTGCGAGGCCCCCTAGCAAATCGCTTGGGGACTCGCCTTCACTGAGGCCACCAGAGTGGGTCCTTGAGGTCCCCGTCGTAAGTGGAGAGCACCTGCCGCAACTCGAGAAAATCCAGGAGGTTCTGCTCTCCAGGCGAGATGAGGCCCATTTTCGCTGAGTCGTCTCGAGGCTAATCACACCTAAACTCTGGACTTCCAAAGGGTCGTTCACATGCTTGCTGCAACTCAAGATGTTCCCCGACATACCCGTCTCCACTCGAGAGGAAGCACGTGGGTCCCGCCCACATCCAGAGGAGCCGCGTTTCCGCCTCGTAGCTCGAGATGAGGGTTCCTTTCCCTGCTTGGTCGGGAAAGAATTCCCGGCATTCCCGTCGCATCTCAAGAGGAGGCGCTCTCCACAGGAAAGGCGAGAGGAACTCCAGGGTCATGCCACCATTCCCAGAGTCCCCGAGATGTCTCAGTCCTTTCCAGAGGAACCTGTTTTCCCTTCACTGCCTCGACTTTCACGCCGAGGATCGACTCACACCATGGTGGCACGTGGGATAGCCCTGTGGGAAAGCCTCATGGGAAAGCCTCGTGGGAAAGCCTGGAGCGAAAGCCAAGATCCCTTGATCCACGCGACGGGAAGCGTGACACTGCTGCTGAAGCTCGGAGGAAAGCGCACGTGCATGCCCCCACTCGAGACAATGACTGACTCCCCTGGGGAGACTCCAGAAGTATCCCAAGATCCATGTCAGCACTGGAGAGGAATCCTCAGGTTCCGGCCCCGACTCCACACAAGGTCTTAGGCCCTGGGATCGACGGCAGATTAATCCCTAGAAGCCCCGAGCAACTCGCATGAGGACAGGCCTTTCCTGAGGCCACCAGAGTGGGTCCCTGATGTCCCCGTCGTAAGTCGAGAGCACCTGCCGCAACTCGAGAAAATCCAGGCTGTTCTCCCCTCCAGGCGAGATGAGGCCCATTTCCGCTGAGGCGTCTCGAGGCTAATCACACCTAACCTCTGGAAATTCCAAAGGGTGCTTCACACTCTTGCTGCAACTCAAGAAGTTCCCCGACATACCCGTCTCCACTCGAGAGCAAGCACGAGAGTCCCGCCCACATCCAGAAGAGTCCCTTGTCCGCCTCATAGTTCGATAGGAGGGATCCTTTCCCTGCGTTGTCAGGAAATAATTCCCGGCATTCCCGTCGCATCTCAAGAGGAGGCGCTCTTCACAGGAAAGGCGAGAGGAACTCAGGGTTGTACCACCATTCCCAGAGTCCCCAAGATGTCTCAGTCCATTCCATGGAAACCTGTTTTCCCTGCACTGCCTCGACTTTCAAGACGAGGATCAACACACACCACCACGGTGGCACGTGGGACAGTCCTGTGACAAAGCCTCGTTGGAAAAGCCTCGTGGGAAAGCTCTAGGAAAGCCACAGATCCCTTGATTCACGCGAAAGGAAGCATGACACTGCGGCTACAGCTCCGGAGGAAAGAGCACGTTCATGCCCCCACTCGAGACGAGGACTGACTCCCCTGGGGAGACTCCAGAAGTACCCGAGATCCATGTCAGCACTGGAGAAGAATCCTCAGGTTCTGGCAGCAACTCCTCACAAGGTCTTAGGCCGCAGCATCGACGGGAGAGGAATCCCGCGCGGACCCCGAGCAACTCGCATGGGGACTTGCCTTTCCTGAGGCCACCAGAGCGGGTCCATGAGGTCCCCGTCGTAAGTCGAGAGCACCAACCCCAACTCGAGAAAATCCAGGAGGTTCTCCCCTCCAGGCGAGATGAGGCCAATTTCCGCTGAGGCTTCTCGAGGCTAATCACACCTAACCTCTGGAACTTCCAAAGGGTCCTTCACACCCTTGCTGCAACTCAAGAAGTTCCCCGACATACCCGTCTCCACTCGAGAGGAAGCACGAGAGTCCCGCCCATATCCAGAGAAACCCCGTTTCCGCCTCAGAGCTCGAGAGGAGGAATCCTTTCCCTGCGTGGTCGGGAAAGAATTCCCGCCGTTCCCGACGCATCTCAAGAGGAGGCGCTCTGCACAGGAAAGGCGAGAGGAACTCCAGGGTCTTGCCACCATTCCCAGAGTCCCCAGATGTCTCAGTCCATTCCAGGGAAAACTCTATTCCCTGCACTGCCTCGACTTTCAAGCCGAGGATCGACTCACACCACGGTGGCACGTGGGACAGCCCTGTGGGAAAGACACTTGGGAAAGCCTCGTGGGAAAGCCTCGAGGCAAGCCACAGATCCCTTGATTCACGCGACGGGAAGCTTGACACTGCTGCTAAAGCTCGGGAGGAAAGCGCACTTGCATTCCCCCATTCGAGACGAGGACTGACTCCCCTGGGGAGACTCTAGAAGTACCCGCAAGATCCACGTCAGCACTGGAGAGGAATCCTCAGTTCCGGCAACCGACTCCACACAAGGCCTTAGGCCCGGCATTGACAGGAGAGGAATCCCGAGAGGCCCCAGTGCAACTCGCATGGGGACAGGCCTTTCCTGAGGCCAGAAGAGCGGGTCCCTGAGGTCCTCGTCGTAAGTCAAGAGCACCTGCCGCAACTCGAGAAAATCCAGGAGGTTCTCCCTCCAGGCGAGATGAGGCCCATTTCCACTGAGGGGTCTCCAGGCTAATCACACCTAACCTCTGGAACTTCCAAGGGTCCTTCACACCCTTGATGCAACTCAAGAATTTCCCCGACATACTCTTCTCCACTCGAGAGGAAGCACGAGAGTCCTGCCCACATGCAGAGGAGACCCGTTTCTGCCTCATAGCTCGAGAGGAGGGATCCTTTCCCTGCGTGGTCGGAAAGTATTCCCGGCATTCCCTCGAATCTCAAGAGGAGGCACTCTCCACAGGAAAGGCGAGAGGAACTCCACGGTCCTGCACCATTCCCAGAGTCCCTCAGATGTCTCAGTCCATTCCAGGGAAACCTGTTTTCCCTGCCCTGCCTCGACTTTCAAGCCGAGGATCGACTCACACCACGGTGGCACGTGGGACAGCCTGTGGGAAAGACTCGTGGGAAAGCCTCATGGAAAAGCCTCGAGGGAAAGCCACAGATCCCTTGATCCACGCGAAGGGAAGCGTGACACTGCTGCTACAGCTCGGGAGGAAACCGAACGTGCATGCCCCAACTCGAGACGAGGAGGACTGACTCCCTGGGGAGACTACAGAAGTACCCCAAGATCCATATCAGCACTGGAGAGGAATCCTCAGGTTCGGGTACCGACTCCAACACAAGGTCTTAGGCC
>NW_017196891.1:0-8312 GCF_001704415.2 Capra hircus
TACGTGGACAGCCCTGTGGGAAAGCCTCGTGGGAAAGCCTCTTGGGAAAGCCTCGAGAGAAGCCACAGATTCCTTGATCCCAGCGAAGGGAAATGTGACACTGCTGCTACAGCTCGGGAGGAAAGTGCACGTGCATGCCCCCACTCGAAACGAGGACTGACAGACACCCTGGGGAGACTCCAGAAGTACCCCAAGATCCATGTCAGCACTGGAGAGGAATCCTCATGTTTCCGGAAACGAATCCACACAAGGTCTTAGGAACCGGCTTCGACAGGAGAGGAATCCTGAGAGGCCCCCCCGAGCAACTCGCATGGGGTCTGGCCTTTCCTGAGGCCACCAGAGCGGGTCCCTGAGGTCCCCGTCGTCAGTCGAGAGCACCTGCCGCAACTCGAGAAAATCCAGGAGGTTCTCCCCTCCAGGCGAGATGAGGCCCATTCCCGCTGAGGCGTCTGGAGGCTAATCACACCTAACCTCTGGAACTTCCAAAGGGTCCTTCACCTCCTTGCTGCAACTTAAGAAGTTCCCCGACATACCCGTCTCCACTCGAGAGGAAGCACGGGAGTCCCGCCCACATCCAGAGGAGCCCCATGTCCGCCTCCTAGCTCGAGAGGAGGGATCCTTTCCCTGCGTGGTCGGGAAAGAATTCCCGGCCTTCCCGTCGCAATTCAAGAGGAGGCGCTCTCCACAGAAAAAGCGAGAGGAACTCCAGGGTCGTGCCACCATTCCCAGAATCCCCCAGATGTCTCATTCCATTCCAGGGAAACCTGTTTTCCCTGCACTGCCTCGACTTTCAAGCCGAGGATCGACTCACACCACGGTGGCACGTGGGACAGCCCTGTGGGAAAGCCTCGTGGGAAAGCCTTGAGGGAAATCCACAGATCCCTTGATCCACTCGACAGGAAGAATCAAACTGCTGCTACAGCTCGGGAGGAAAGCGCACGTGCATGCCCCCACTCGAGACGAGTACTGACTCCCCTGGGGAGACACCAGAAGTACCCCCAAGATCCATGTCAGCACTTGAAGGAATCCTCAGGTTCCGGCAGCGACTCCTCACAAGGTCTTAGGCCCCGACATTGACAGGAGAGGAATCCCGAGAGGCCCCCCGAGCAACTCGCATGGGCAGACCTTTCCTGAGGCCACCAGAGCGGGTCCCTGAGGTCCCCGTCGTAAGTCGAGAGCACCTGCCGCAACTCGAGAAAATCCAGGAGTTCTCCCTCCAGGCGAGATGAGGCCCATTTCCGCTGAGGCGTCTCGAGGCTAATCACACCTAAGCTCTGGAACTTTCAAAGGGTCCTTCACACCCTTGCTGCAACTCAAGAAGTTCCCCCACATACCGTCTCCACTCCAGAGGAAGCACGAGAGTCCCGCCCACATCCAGAGGAGCACCGTTTCCGCCTCCTAGCTTGAGAGGAGGGATCCTTTCCCTGCGTGATCGGGAAAAATTTCCCGGCGTTCCCGTCGCATCCCAAGAGGAGGCGCTCTCCACAGGAAAGGCGAGAGGAATTCCAGGGTCGTGACACCATTGCCAGAGTCCCACAGATGTCTCCGTGCATTCAAGGGAAACCTGTTTTCCCTACACTGCCTCGGCTTTCAAGCCGAGGATCGACTCACACCACGGTAGCACGTGGGACAGCCCTGTGGGAAAGCCTCGTGGGAAAGCCTCTTGGGAAAGCCTCGTGGGAAAGCCTCGAGTGAAAGCCACAGATCCCTTGATCCACGCGAAGGGAAGCGTGACACTGCTCCTACAGCTCGGCAGGAAAGCCCAAGTGCATGCCCCCCAATCTGACGAGGACTGACTCCCCTGGGGAGACTCTAGAAGTACCCCTAGATCCATGTCAGCACTGGAGAGGAATCCTCAGATTCCGGCAACGACTCCACACAAGGACTTAGGCCCCGGCATCAACGGGAGAGGAATCCTAAGAGGCCCCCGAGCAACTCGCATGGGGACTGGCCTTCCCTGAGGCCACCAGAGCGGGTCCCTGTGGTCCCCGTCCTACGTGGAAAGCACCTGCCCAACTCGAGAAAATCCAGGAGGTTCTTCCCCTTCAGGCGAGATGAGGCCCATTTCCGCTGAGGCGTCGCGAGGCTAATCACACCTAACCTCTGGAACTTCCAAAGGGTACTTCACACCCTTGCTGCAACTCAAGAAGTTCCCCGACATACCCGTCTTCACTCGAGAGGAAACACGAGAGTCCCGCCCACATCCAGAGGAGCCCCGTTTCCGCCTCATAGCTCGAGAGGATTGATTCTCTCCCTGTGTCGTCGGGAAAGGATTCCTGGCGTTCCCACGCATCTGAACAGGAGGCGTTCTCCACAGGAAAGGCGAGAGGAAATCCAGGGTCGTGCCACCATTCCCAGAGTTCCCCAGATGTCTCAGTCCATTCCTGGGAAACCTGTTTTCCCTGCACTGCCTCGAATTTCAAGCCGAGGATCGATTCACACCACAGTGGCACGTGGGACAGCCTTGTGGGAAAGCCTCGTGGGAAAGCCTCGAGGGAAAGCCACCAGATCCCTTGATCCACGCGAAGGGAAGCGCGACACTGCTGCTACAGTTCGAGGAGGAAAGCCCATGTGCATGCCCCCACACGAGACGAGGACTGACTCCCCTGGGGAGACTCCAGAGGTTCCCCAAGATCCATGTCAGCACTGGAGGGGAATCCTCAGGTTCCAGCAACGACTCCACACAAGGTCTTAGGCCCCGGCATCGACGGGAGACGAATCCCGAGAGGCCCCCGAGCAACTCGCATGGGGACTGGACCGTTCCTGAGGCCACCAGAGCGGGTCCCTGAGGTCCCTGTCGCAAGTCGAGACGCACCTGCCGCAACCCGAGAAAAATCCAGGAGGTTGTCCCTGCAGGCGAGATGAGGCCCATTTCCAATGAGGCGTCTCGAAGCTAATCAAAACTAACCTCTGGAACTTCCAAAGGGTCCTTCACACCCTTGCTTTGGCAACTCAAGAAGTTCCCCGACATACCCATCTCCACTCGAGAGGAAGCACTGACAGTCCCGCCCACATCCAGAGGAGCCCCCGTTTCTGCCTCCTAGCTCGAGAGGAGGGATCCTTTTCCTGCGTGGTCGGTCAAGTATTCCCGGCGTTCCGGTTGCATCTCAAGAGGAGGCGCTCTCCACAGGAAAGGCGAGAGGAACTCCAGGGTCGTGCCACCATTCCCAGAGTCCCAAAGATGTCTCAGTTAATTCCAATGAAAACTGTTTTCCCTGCACTGCCTCGACTTTCAAGCCGAGGATCGACTCACACCACGCTGGTACGTGGGACAGCCCTGTGGGAAAGCCTCGTGGGAAAGCCTCTTGGGAAAGCCTCGAGAGAAAGCCACAGATTCCTTGATCCACGCGAAGGGAAATGTGACACTGCTGCTACAGCTCGGGAGGAAAGTGCACGTGCATGCCCCACTCGAGACGAGGACTGACACCCCTGGGGAGACTCCAGAAGTACCCCAAGATCCATGTCAGCACTGGAGAGGAATCCTCATGTTCCGGAAACGAATCCACACAAGGTCTTAGGAAACCGGCTTCGACAGGAGAGGAATCCTGAGAGGCCCCCGAGCAACTCGCATGGGGTCTGGCCTTTCCTGAGGCCACCAGAGCGGGTCCCTGAGGTCCCCGTCGTCAGTCGAGAGCACCTGCCGCAACTCGAGAAAATCCAGGAGGTTCTCCCCTCCAGGCGAGATGAGGCCCATTTCCGCTGAGGCGTCTGGAGGCTAATCACACCTAACCTCTGGAACTTCCAAAGGGTCCTTCACCTCCTTGCTGCAACTTAAGAAGTTCCCCGACATACCCGTCTCCACTCGAGAGGAAGCACGGGAGTCCCGCCCACATCCAGAGGAGCCCCATGTCCGCCTCCTAGCTCGAGAGGAGGGATCCTTTCCCTGCGTGGTCGGGAAAGAATTCCCGGCCTTCCCGTCGCAATTCAAGAGGAGGGCGCTCTCCACAGAAAAAGCGAGAGGAACTCCAGGGTCGTGCCACCATTCCCAGAATCCCGCCAGATGTCTCATTCCATTCCAGGGAAACCTGTTTTCCCTGCACTGCCTCGACTTTCAAGCCGAGGATCGACTCACACCACGGTGGCACGTGGGACAGCCCTGTGGGAAAGCCTCGTGGGAAAGCCTCGTGGGAAAGCCTTGGAGGGAAATCCACAGATCCCTTGATCCACTCGACAGGAAGAATCAAACTGCTGCTACAGCTCGGGAGGAAAGCGCACGTGCATGCCCCCACTCGAGACGAGTACTGACTCCCCTGGGGAGACACCAGAAGTACCCCAAGATCCATGTCAGCACTTGAGAGGAATCCTCAGGTTCCGGCAGCGACTCCTCACAAGGTCTTTAGGCCCCGACATTGACAGGAGAGGAATCCCGAGAGGCCCCGAGCAACTCGCATGGGCAGAGACCTTTCCTGAGGCCACCAGAGCGGGTCCCTGAGGTCCCCGTCGTAAGTCGAGAGCACCTGCCGCAACTCGAGAAAATCCAGGAGGTTCTCCCCTTCCAGGCGAGATGAGGCCCATTTCCGCTGAGGCGTCTCGAGGCTAATCAACCTAAGCTCTGGAACTTTCAAAGGGTCCTTCACACCCTTGCTGCAACTCAAGAAGTTCCCCCACATACCGTCTCCACTCCAGAGGAAGCACGAGAGTCCCGCCCACATCCAGAGGAGCACCGTTTCCGCCTCCTAGCTTGAGAGGAGGGATCCTTTCCCTGCGTGATCGGGAAAAAATTTCCCGGCGTTCCCGTCGCATCCCAAGAGGAGGCGCTCTCCACAGGAAAGGCGAGAGGAATTCCAGGGTCGTGACACCATTGCCAGAGTCCCACAGATGTCTCCGTGCATTCAAGGGAAACCTGTTTTCCCTACACTGCCTCGGCTTTCAAGCCGAGGATCGACTCACACCACGGTGGCACGTGGGACAGCCCTGTGGGAAAGCCTCGTGGGAAAGCCTCTGGGAAAGCTCGTGGGAAAGCCCTCGAGGGAAAGCCACAGATCCCTTGATCCACGCGAAGGGAAGCGTGACACTGCTCCTACAGCTCGGAGGAAAGCCCAAGTGCATGCCCCCAATCTGACGAGGACTGACTCCCTGGGGAGACTCTAGAAGTACCCCTAGATCCATGTCAGCACTGGAGAGGAATCCTCAGATTCCGGCAACGACTCCACACAAGGACTTAGGCCCCCGGCATCAACGGGAGAGGAATCCTAAGAGGCCCCGAGCAACTCGCATGGGGACTGGCCTTCCCTGAGGCCACCAGAGCTGGGTCCCTGTGGTCCCCGTCCTACGTGGAAAGCACCTGCCGCAACTCGAGAAAATCCAGGAGGTTCTCCCCTCCAGGCGAGATGAGGCCCATTTCCGCTGAGGCGTCTCGAGGCTAATCACACCTAACCTCTGGAACTTCCAAAGGGTACTTCACACCCTTGCTGCAACTCAAGAAGTTCCCCGACATACCCGTCTTCACTCGAGAGGAAACACGAGAGTCCCGCCCACATCCAGAGGAGCCCCGTTTCCGCCTCATAGCTCGAGAGGATTGATTCTCTCCCTGTGTCGTCGGGAAAGGATTCCTGGCGTTCCCGACGCATCCTGAACAGGAGGCGTTCTCCACAGGAAAGGCGAGAGGAAATCCAGGGTCGTGCCACCATTCCCAGAGTTCCCCAGATGTCTCAGTCCATTCCTAGGGAAACCTGTTTTCCCTGCACTGCCTCGAATTTCAAGCCGAGGATCGATTCACACCACAGTGGCACCGTGGGACAGCCTTGTGGGAAAGCCTCGTGGGAAAGCCTCGAGGGAAAGCCACAGATCCCTTGATCCACGCGAAGGGAAGCGCGACACTGCTGCTACAGTTCGAGAGGAAAGCCCATGTGCATGCCCCCACACGAGACGAGGACTGACTCCCCTGGGGAGACTCCAGAGGTTCCCCAAGATCCATGTCAGCACTGGAGGGGAATCCTCAGGTTCAGCAACGACTCCACACAAGGTCTTAGGCCCCGCATCGACGGGAGACGGAATCCCGAGAGGCCCCCGAGCAACTCGCATGGGACTGACCGTTCCTGAGGCCACCAGAGCGGGTCCCTGAGGTCCCCGTCGCAAGTCGAGAGGCAACCTGCCGCAACCCGAGAAAATCCAGGAGGTTGTCCCTGCAGGCGAGATGAGGCCCATTTCCAATGAGGCGTCTCGAAGCTAATCAAAACTAACCTCTGGAACTTCCAAAGGGTCTTCACACACCCTTGCTGCAACTCAAGAAGTTCCCCGACATACCCATCTCCACTCGAGAGGAAGCACGACAGTCCCGCCCACATCCAGAGGAGCCCCGTTTCTGCCTCCTAGCTCGAGAGGAGGGATCCTTTTCCTGCGTGGTCGGTCAAGTATTCCCGGCGTTCCGGTTGCATCTCAAGAGGAGGCGCTCTCTCACACAGGAAAGGCGAGAGGAACTCCAGGGTCGTGCCACCATTCCAGAGTCCCAAAGATGTCTCAGTTAATTCCAATGAAAACTGTTTTTCCCTGCACTGCCTCGACTTTCAAGCCGAGGATCGACTCACACCACGCTGGTACGTGGGACAGCCCTGTGGGAAAGCCTCGTGGAAAGCCTCTTGGGAAAGCCTCGAGAGAAAGCCACAGATTCCTTGATCCACGCGAAGGGAAATGTGACACTGCTGCTACAGCTCGGAGGAAAGTGCACGTGCATGCCCCACTCGAGACGAGAGGACTGACACCCCTGGGGAGACTCCAGAAGTACCCCAAGATCCATGTCAGCACTGGAGAGGAATCCTCATGTTCGCGGAAACGAATCCACACAAGGTCTTAGGAACCGGCTTCGACAGGAGAGGAATCCTGAGAGGCCCCCGAGCAACTCGCATGGGGTCTGGCCTTTCCTGAGGCCACCAGAGCGGGTCCCTGAGGTCGCCGTCGTCAGTCGAGAGCATGCCGCACTCGAAGAAATCCAGGAGGTTTCTCCCTCCAGGCGAGATGAGGCCCATTCTCTCCCAGGGGTGTCAGTCCTCGTCTCGAGTGGGGCATGCACGTGCACTTTCCTCCCGAGCTGTAGCAGCAGTGTCACATTTCCCTTCGCGTGGATCAAGGAATCTGTGGCTTTCTCTCGAGGCTTTCCAAGAGGCTTTCCCACGAGGCTTTCCACAGGGCTGTCCACGTACCAGCGTGGTGTGAGTCGATCCTCGGCTTGAAAGTCGAGGCAGTGCAGGGAAAACAGTTTTCATTGGAATTAACTGAGACATCTTTGGACTCTGGGAATGGTGGCACGACCCTGGAGTTCCTCTCGCCTTTCCTGTGGAGAGCGCCTCCTCTTGAGATGCAACCGGAACGCCGGAATACTTGACCGACCACGCAGGAAAAGGATCCCTCCTCTCGAGCTAGGAGGCAGAAACGGGGCTCCTCTGGATGTGGGCGGGACTGTCGTGCTTCCTCTCGAGTGAGATGGGTATGTCGGGGAACTTCTTGAGTTGCAGCAAGGGTGTGAAGGACCCTTTGGAAGTTCCAGAGGTTAGTTTTGATTAGCTTCGAGACGCCTCATTGGAAATGGGCCTCATCTCGCCTGCAGGGACAACCTCCTGGATTTTCTCGGGTTTGCGGCAGGTGCTCTCGACTTGCGACGGGGACCTCAGGACCCGCTCTGGTGGCCTCAGGAACGGTCAGTCCCCATGCGAGTTGCTCGGGGCCTCTCGGGATTCGTCTCCCGTCGATGCCGGGGCCCTAAAGACCTTGTGTGGAGTCGTTGCTGGAACCTGAGGATTCCCCTCCAGTGCTGACATGGATCTTGGGGAACCTCTGGAGTCTCCCCAGGGGAGTCAGTCCTCGTCTCGTGTGGGGGCATGCACATGGCTTTCCTCTCGAACTGTAGCAGCAGTGTCGCGCTTCCCTTCGCGTGGATCAAGGGATCTGTGGCTTTCCCTCGAGGCTTTCCCACGAGGCTTTCCACAGGCTGTCCCAGTGCCACTGTGGTGTGAATCGATCCTCGGCTTGAAATTCGAGGCAGTGCAGGGAAAACAGGTTTCCCAGGAATGGACTGAGACATCTGGGAACTCTGGGATGGTGGCACGACCCTGGATTTCCTCTCGCCTTTCCTGTGGAGAACGCCTCTGTTCAGTGCGTGGGAACGCCAGGAATCCTTTCCCGACGACACAGGGAGAGAATCAATCCTCTCGAGCTATGAGGCGGAAACGGGGCTCCTCTGGATGTGGGCGGGACTCTCGTGTTTCCTCTCGAGTGAAGACGGGTATGTCGGGAACTTCTTGAGTTGCAGCAAGGGTGTGAAGTACCCTTTGGAAGTTCCAGAGGTTAGGTGTGATTAGCCTCGAGACGCCTCAGCG
>NW_017196892.1:0-8311 GCF_001704415.2 Capra hircus
CTCAAGAAGTTCCCCGACATACCCGTCTCCACTCGAGAGGAAGCACGAGAGTCCGCCCAATCCAGAGTATCTCCGTTTCCGCCTACTAGCTCGAGAGGAGGGATCCTTTCCCTGAGTGGTCGGGAAGAATTCCGGCATTCCCGGTCGCATCTCAAGAGGAGGCGGCTCTCCTCAGGAAAGGCGAGAGGAACTCCAGGGTCGTGCCACCATTCCCAGAGTCCCCCAGATGTCTCAGTCCATTCAGGCAAACCTGTTTCCCTGTACTGCCTCGACTTTCAAGCCTAGGATCGACTCACACCACGGTGCACGTGGGACAGCCCTGTGGGAAAGCCTCGTGGGAAAGCCTCGTGGGAAAGCCTCAAGCGAAAGCCACAGATCCCTTGGTCCACGCCTATGGAATCGTTACACTGCTGCTACAGCTCGGGAGGAAAGCGCACGTGCATGCCCCTACTGGAGACGAGGACTGACTCCACTGGGGAGACTCCAGAAGTACCCCAAGATCCATGTCGGCACTGGAGAGGAATCGTCAGGTTCCGGCAACAACTCCACACAAGGTCTTAGGCCCCGGCATCGACGGAGAGGAATCCCGAGAGGCCCCGAGCAACTCGCATGGGGACTGGCCTTTCCTGAGGCCACCAGAGCGGGTCCCTGAGGTCCCCGTCGTAAGTCGAGAGCACCTGCCGCAACTCGAGAAAATCCAGGAGATTCTTCCTCCAGGCGAGATGAAGCCCATTTCCGCTGAGGCGTCTCGAGTCTAATCACACCTAACGTCTCGAACAGCCAAAGGGTCCTTCACACCCTTGCTGCAACTCAACAAGTTCCCCGACATACCCGTCTCCACTCGAGAGGATGCACGAGAGTTCTGCCACATCCAGAGGAGCCCCGATTCCGACTCCTAGCTCGAGAGGCGGGATCCTGTCCCTGCGTGGTCGGGAAAGTATTCCGCGGCGTTCCCGTCGCATCTCAAGAGGAGGCGCTCTCCACAGGAAAGGCGAGAGGAACTCCAGGGTCGTGCCACCATTCCCAGAGTCCCCAGATGTCTCAGTCCATTCCAGGGGAAATCTGTGTTTCCCGTGCACTGCCTCGACTTTCAAGCCGAGGATCGACTCACACAACGGTGGCACGTGGGACAGCCCTGTGATAAAGCCTTGTGGGAAAGCCTCGTGGGAAAGCCTCGAGGGAAAGCCCCTGATCCCTTGATCCACCTGAAGGAAGCGTGACACTGCTCCTAGAGCTTCGGGAGGAAAGGGCACGTGCATGCCCCCACTCGAGACGAGGAGTGACTCCCCTGGGTAGTCTCCAGACGTACCCCCAAGATCCATGTCCAGCACAGGAGAGGAATTCACAGGTCCCGGCCACCACAACTCCACACAAGATATTAGGCCCCCGGCATCGACGGGAGAGGAATCCCGAGAGGCCCCCCGAGCAACTCGCATGGGGACTGGCCTTTCTGCGGCCACCAGTACGGGTCCCTGAGGTCCCCGTCGTAAAGTCGAGAGCCCTTGCCGCAACTCGAGAAAATCCAGGAGGGTTCTCCCCTCCAGGCGAGATGTGCCCCATTTCCGCTGAGTCGTCTCGAGGCTAATCACATCTTACCTCTGGAACTACCAAAGGGTCCTTCACACCCTTGCTGCAACTCAAGAAGTTCCCCGACATACCCGTCTCCACTCGAGAGGAAGCACGAGAGTCCTGCCCACAACCAGAGGAGCCCCGTTCCTGCCTGCTATCTCGAGAGGAGGGATCCTTTCCCTGCGTGGTGGGGAAAGAATTCCCCGCGTTCCTGTCGCATCTCAAGAGGAGGCACTCTCCACAGGAAAGGCGAGAGGAAATCCAGGGTCGTGCCACCATTCCCCGAATCCCCAGATGTCTCAGTCCATTCCAGGGAAACCTGTTTTCCCTGCACTGCTTCCACTTACAAGCCAAGGATCGACTCACACCACGGTGCCACGTGGGAGAGCCCTGTGGGAAAAGCTCGAGTGAAAGCCACAGAACACTTGATCCACGCGAAGGGAACCGCGACACTGCTGCTATAGCTCGGGAGGAAAGCGCACGTGCATGCCCCCACTCGAGACGAGGGCTGACTCCCCTGGGGAGTCTCCAGAAGTACCCCCAGATCCATGTCGGCACTGGAGAGGAATCGTCAGGTTCCGGCACCAACTCCACACAAGGACTTAAGCCCCGGCATCGACGGGAGAGGAATCCTGAGAGCCCCGCGAGCATCTCGCATGGGGACTGGCCTTTCCTGAGGCCACCAGAGCGGGTCCCTGAGGTCCCCGTCGTAAGTCGAGAGCACCTGCCGCAACTCGAGAAAATCCAGGAGGTTCTCCCCTCTAGGCGAGATGAGGCCCATTTCCAATGCGGCGTCTCGAGGCTAATCACACCAAACCTCTGGAACTTCCACAAGGTTCTTCACACCCTTGCTGCAACTCAAGAAGTTCCCCAACATACCCGTCTCCACTCGAGAGGAAGCACGAGAGTCCCGCCCACATTCAGAGGAGCCCCGTTTACGCCTCCTAGCTCGAGAGGAGGGATCCTTTCCCTGCCTGGTCGGTCAAGAATTCCCGGCGTTCCCGTCGCATCTCAAGAGGAGGCGCTCTCCACAGGAAAGGCGAGAGGAATTCCAGGGTCGTGCCACCATTCCCAGGGTCCCCCAGATGTCTCAGTCCATTCAGGGAAACCTGTTTTCCCTGAACTGCCTCGACTTTCTAGCCTAGGATCGACTCACACCACGGTGGCACGTGGGACAGCCCTGTGGGAAAGCCTCGTGGGAAAGCCTCGTGGGAAAGCCTCAATGGAAACCACAGAATCCTTGATCCACGCCAAGGGAAGAGCGACACTGCTGCTACAGCTCGGGAGGAAAGCGCACGTGCATGCCCCCAATCGAGACGAGGACTGACTCCCCTGGGGAGACTCCAGAACTACCCCAAGATCCATGTCAACACTGGAGAGGAATTCTCAGGTTCCGGCACCGACTACACAAGGTCTTAGGCCCCGGCATCGACGGGTGAGGAATCCTGAGAGGCCCCCGAGCAACTCGCATGGGGACTGGCCTTTCCTGAGGCCACCAGAGCGGGTCCCTGAGGTCCCCGTCGTAAGTCGAGAGCACCTGCCGCAACTCGAGAAAATCCAGGAGGTTCTCCCCTCCAGGCGAGATGAGGCCCATTTCTGCTGAGGCGTGTCCAGGCGAATCACACCTGATCTCTGGAACTACCAAAGGCTCATTCACACCCTGGCTGCAACTCAAGAAGTTCCCCGACATACCCGTCTCCACTCGAGAGGAAGCACGAGAATCCCGCCTACATCCGGAGGAGCCCCGTTTCCGCCTCCTAGCTCGAGAGGAGGGATCCTTTCCTTGCGTGGTCGGGAAAGAATTCCCGGTGTTCCCGTCGCATCTCAAGAGGAGGCGCTCTCCACAGGAAAGGCGAGAGGAACTCCAGGGTCGTGCCACCATTCCCAGAGGCGCCAGATTTCTCAGTCCATTCCAGGGAAACCTCTTTTCCCTGCAATGCCTTGACTTTCAATCCGAGGATCGACTCACACCACGGTGGCAGATGGTACAGCCCTGTCGGAAAGCCTCGTGGGAAAGCCTCCTGGGAAAGCCTCGTGGGAAAGCCTCGAGGAAAAGCCACAGATCCCTTGTCCACGTGAAGGGAAACGCGACACTGCTGCTACAGCTCGGGAGGAAAGCGCACGTGTATGCCCCCACTCGAGACGAGGACTGACTCCCCTGGGGAGACTACAGAAGTACCCCAAGATCCATGTCAGCACTCGAGAGGAATCCTCAGGTTCTGGCACTGACTCCACACAAGGTCTTAGGCCCCGGCATCGACGGGAGAGGAATCCCGAGAGGCCCCCGAGCAACTCGCTTGGGAACTGGCCTTTCCTCATACCACGAGATTGGGTCCCTGAGGTGCCCGTTCTAAGTCGAGAGCACCTGCCGCAACTCGAGAAAATCCAGGAGGTTCTCCCCTCCAGGCGATATGAGGCCCATTTCCGCTGAGGCGTCTCGAGGCTAATCACATCTAACATCTGGAACTTCCAAAGGGTCCTTCACACCCTTGCTGCAACTCAAGAAGTTCCCCGACATAGCCGTCTCCACTCGAGAGGTAGCACGAGAGTCCCGCCCACATCCAGAGGAGCCCCATTTCCGCCTCCTAGCTTGAGAGGAGGGATCCTTTCCCTGCGTGTTCGGGAAAGAATTCCCCGCCTTCCCGTCGCATCTCAAGAGAAGGCGCTCTCCACAGGAAAGGCGAGAGGAACTCCAGGGTCGTGCCACCATTCCCAGAGTCCCCCAGATGTCTCAGTCCATTCCAGGGAAACCTGTTTTCCCTGCACTGCCTCGACTTTCAAGCCGAGGATCGACTCACACCACGGTGGCAGATGGTACAGCCCTGTCGGAAAGCCTCGTGGGAAAGCCTCCTGGGAAAGCCTCGTGGGAAAGCCTCGAGGAAAAGCCACAGATCCCTTGTCCACGTGAAGGGAAACGCGACACTGCTGCTACAGCTCGGGAGGAAAGCGCACGTGTATGCCCCCACTCGAGACGAGGACTGACTCCCCTGGGGAGACTACAGAAGTACCCCAAGATCCATGTCAGCACTCGAGAGGAATCCTCAGGTTCTGGCACTGACTCCACACAAGGTCTTAGGCCCCGGCATCGACGGGAGAGGAATCCCGAGAGGCCCCCTAGCAACTCGCTTGGGAACTGGCCTTTCCTCATGCCACGAGATTGGGTCCCTGAGGTGCCCGTTCTAAGTCGAGAGCACCTGCCGCAACTCGAGAAAATCCAGGAGGTTCTCCCCTCCAGGCGATATGAGGCCCATTTCCGCTGAGGCGTCTCGAGGCTTAATCACATCTAACATCTGGAACTTCCAAAGGGTCCTTCACACCCTTGCTGCAACTCAAGAAGTTCCCCGACATAGCCGTCTCCACTCGAGAGGTAGCACGAGAGTCCCGCCCACATCCAGAGGAGCCCCATTTCCGCCTCCTAGCTTGAGAGGAGGGATCCTTTCCCTGCGTGTTCGGGAAAGAATTCCCCGCCTTCCCGTCGCATCTCAAGAGAAGGCCGCTCTCCACAGGAAAGGCGAGAGGAACTCCAGGGTCGTGCCACCATTCCCAGAGTCCCCCAGATGTCTCAGTCCATTCCAGGGAAACCTGTTTTCCCTGCACTGCCTCGACTTTCAAGCCGAGGATCGACTCACACCACGGTGGCACGTGGGACAGCCGTGTGGGAAAACTTCGTCGGAAAGCCTCCTGGGAAAGCCTCAAGGGAAAGCCACAGATCCCTTGATCCACGAGAAGGGAAGCGTGACACTGCTGCTTCAGCTCGGGAGGAAAGCGCACGTGCATGCCCCCACTCGAGACGAGGACTGACTCTCCTGGGGAGACTCCAGACGTACCCCAAGATCCATGTTCGCACTGGAGCGGAATCCTCAGGTTCCGGCACCGACTCCACACAAGATCTTAGGCCCCGGTATCGACGGGAGAAAAATCCCGAGAGGCCACCGAGCAACTCGCATGGGGACTGGGCCTTTCCTGAGGCCACCAGAGCGGGTCCCTGAGGTCCCCGTCGTAAGTCGAGAGCACCTGCCGCAACTCGAGAAAATCCAGGAGGTTCTCCCCTCCAGGCGAGATGAGGCCCATTTGCGCTGAGGCTTCTTGAGGCTAATCACTCCTATCCTCTGGAACTTCCAAAGGGTCCTTCACACCCTTGCTGCAACTCAAGAAGTTCCCTGACATAACCGTCTCCACTCGAGAGGAAGCACGAGAGTTCCGCCCACATCCAGAGGAGCCCCGTGTCCGCCTCCTAGCTCGAGAGGAGGGATCCTTTCCCTGCGTGGTGGGGAAAGAATTCCCGGCATTCCCGTCGCTTCTCAAGAGGAGGCGCTCTCCACAAGAAAGGCGAGAGGAACTCCAGGGACGTGCCACCATTCGCAGAGGCGCCAGATTTCTCAGTCCATTCCAGGGAAACCTGTTTTCCCTGCACTGGCCTCGACTTTCAAGCCGATTATCGACTCACACCACGCTGGCACGTGGGACAGCCCTGTGGGAAAGCTTCGAGGGATAGCCTCGTTGGAAAGCCTCCTGGAAAGCTTCCTGGGAAAGCCTCGATGGAAAGCCACAGATCCCTTGATCCACGCGAAGGGAAGCATGACACTGCTGCTAGAGCTCGGGAGGAAAGCGCACGTGCATGCCCCACTCGAGACGAGGACTGACTCTCCTGGGGAGACTCCAAAAGTACCCCAAATTCCATGACAGCACTCGAGAAGAATCCTCAGGTTCCTGGCACCGAGTCCAAACAAGGTCTTAGGCCCCGGAATCGACGGGAGGGGAATGCCGAGAGGCCCGCGAGCAACTCGCATGGGGACTGGCCTTTCCTGAGGCCACCAGAGCGGGTCCCTGAGGTCCCCGTCGTAAGTCGAGAGCACCTGCCGCACCTTGAGAAAATCCAGGAGGTTGTCCCCTCCAGGCGAGATGAGGCCCATTACCGCTGAGGCGTCTTAGGCTAATCACATCTAACATCTGGAACTTCCAAAGAGCCCTTCACACCCTTGCTGCAACTCATGAAGTTCCACGACATACCCGTCTCCACTCGAGGGGAAGCACGAGAATCCCGCACATCCAGAGGAGGCCCCATTTCCGACTCCTAGCTCGAGAGGAGGGATCCTTTCCCTCGTGTTCGGAAAGAATTCCCCGTGTTCCCGTCGCATCTCAAGAGGAGGCGCTCTCCACAGGAAAGGCGAGAGGAACTCCAGGGTCGTGCCACCATTCCAGAGTCCCCCAGATGTCTCAGTCCATTCCAGGGAAACCTGTTTTCCGTGCACTGCCTCGACTTTCAAGCCGATGATCGACTCACACCAGGGTGGCACGTGGGACAGCCCTGTGGGATGGCCTCGTGGGAAAGCCTCGAGGGAAAGCCATGAGGGAAAGCCACAGATCCCTTGATCCACGCGAAGGGAAGCGCGAAACTGCTGCTACAGCTGGGGAGGATAGCACACGTGCATGCCCCACTCGAGACGAGGACTGACTCCCCTGGGGAGACTCCAGAAGTACCCAAGATCCATGTCAGCACTGGACAGGAATCCTCAGGTTCCGGCACCGACTCCACACAAGATCTTAGGCCCCAGCATCGACGGGAGAGGAATCCCCAGAGGCCGCCGAGCAACTCGCATGGGGACTGGCCTTTCCTGATGCCACCAGAGCAGGTCCCTGAAGTCCCCCATCGTAAGTCGAGAGCACCTGCCGCAACTCGAGAAAATCCAGGAGGTTCTCCCCTCCAGGCGAGAGAGGCCCCATTTCCGCTGAGGCGTCTTGAGGCTAATCAAATCTAACATCTGGAACTTCCAAAGGGTCCTTCTCGCCCTTACTGCAACTCAAGAATTTCCCCGACATAGCCGTCTCCACTGGAGAGGAAGCACGAAAGTCCCGCCCACATCCAGAGGAGCCCAGATTCCGCCTCCTAGGTCGAGAGGAGGGATAATTCTCCCTGCGTGGTCGGGAAAGATTTCCCGGTGTTCCCATCGCATCTCAGGAGGAGGCGCTCTCCACAGGAAAGGCGAGAGGAACTCCAGGGTCGTGCCACCATTCCCAGAGTCCCCCAGATGTCTCAGTCCATTCCAGGGAAACCTGTTTTCCCTGCACTGCCTCGACTTTCAGCCGAGGATCGACTCACACCACGGTGGCACGTGGACAGCCCTGTGGGAAAACTTCGTGGGAAAACCTCCTGTGAAAGCTTCAAGGGAAAGCCACAGATCCCTTGATCCACGCGAAGGGAAGCGTGACACTGCTGCTACATCTCGGGAGGAAAGCGCACGTGCATGCCCCACTCGAGACAAGGTCTGACTCTCCTGGGGAGACTCCAGAAGTACCCCAAGATCCATGTGAGCACTGGAGAGGAATCCTCAGGTTCCGGCACCGACTCCACACAAGGTCTTAGGCCCGGCATCGACGGAGAGGAATCCCGAGAGGCCCCCGAGCAACTCGCATGGGGACTGGACTTTCCTGAGGCCACCAGAGCGGGTCCCTGAGGTCCCCGTCGTAAGTCGAGAGCACCTGCCGCAACTCGAGAAAATCCAGGAGGTTCTCATCTCCAGGCGAGATGAGGCCCATTTCCGCTGAGGCGTCTCGAGGCTAATCACACTAACCTCTGGAACTTCCAAACGGTCTTTCACACCCTTCCTGCAACTCAAGAAGTTCCCGACATACCCGTCTCCACTCGAGAGGAAGCACGAGAGTCCCGCCCACATCCAGAGTATCTCCGTTTCCGCCTACTAGCTCGAGAGGAGGGATCCTTTCCCTGAGTGGTCGGGAAAGA
>NW_017196893.1:0-8311 GCF_001704415.2 Capra hircus
CATTCCAGAGTCCCCCAGATGTCAGTCCATTCCAGGGAAACCTGTTTTCCTGCACTGCCTCGACTTTCAAGCCGAGGATCGACTCACACCACGGTGGCACGTGGGACAGCCTTGTGGATAGCTCGTGGAGAGCCTCGTGGAAAGCTCGAGGGAAGCCACACATCCCTTGATCCACGCAAAGGGAAGCGTGACACTGCTGCTACAGCTCGGGGGAAAGGGCACGTGCATGCCCCCACTCGAGACGAGGACTGACTCCCCTGGGGAGACTCCAGAAGTACCCCAAGATCCATGTCAGCACTGGAAAGGAATCCTCAGGATCCGACACCGACTCCAGACAGGGTCTTAGGCCCTGCATCGACGGGAAAAGGTTCCGAGAGGCCCCACATCAACTCTCATGGGGACTGGCATTTCGTGAGGCCCCCCAGAGCGGGTCCCTGAGGTCCCATCGTAAGTGAGAGCACCTGCCGAAACTCGAGAAAATCCAGGAGGTTCTCCCCTCCAGGCGAGATGAGGCCCATTTCCGCTGAGGCGTCTCGAGGCTAATCACATCGAATATCTGCAACTTTCAAAGGGTCCTTCACACCCTTGCTGCAACTCAAGAAGTTCCCCGACATACCGTCTCCACTCGAGAGGAAGCACGAGAGTCCCGCCCACATCCAGAGGAGCCCGTTTTCCGCCTCCTTGCTCGAGAGGAGGCATCCTTTCCCTGTGTGGTCGGGAAAGAATTCCCGGCATTCCGTCGCATCTCAAAAGGAGGCGCTCTCCACAGGAAAGGCGAGAGGAACTCCAGGGTAGTTCCACCATTCCCGAGTCCCCAGGTATATCAGTCCATTCCAGGGAAACCTGTTTTCCCTGCACTGCCTCGACTTTCAAGGCGATGATCGACTCACACCACGTTGGCACGTGGGACTGCCCTGTGGGAAAGCCTCGTGGAAAGCCTCAAGCGAAAGCCACAGATCCCTTGATCCACGCCTATGAATGCATGACACTGCTGGTACAGCTCGGGAGGAATGCGCACGTGCATGCCCCCACTCGAGACGAGGACTGACTCCCCTGGGGAGACTCAGAAGTACCCAACATCCATGTCAGCACTGGAGAGGAATCTTCAGTTTCCGGCACCGACTCCCACACAAGCTCTTAGGTCCCGGCATCGACGGGAGAGGAATCCCGAGAGGCTCCCGAGCAACGCGCATGGGGACTGGCCTTTCCTTAGGCCACCAGAGCGGGTCCTGGAGGTCCCCGTCGTAAGTCTAGAGCACCTGCCGCAACTCGAGAAAATCCAGGAGGTTCTCCCCTCCAGGCGAAATGAGACCCATTTCCACTGCGGTGTCTCTAGGCTAATCACATCTAACATTTGGAACTTCAAAAGGGTCCGTCACACCCTTGCTGCAACTCAAGAAGTTCCCCGTCATACCCGACTCCACTCGAGAAGAAGGACGAGAGTCCCGCCCACATACAGAGGAGCCCCGTTTCCGCCTCATAGCTCGAGAGGAGGGATCCTTTCCCTGCGTGGTCGGGAAATTATTCCCGGAGTTTCCGTCGCATCTCAAGAGGAGGCGCTCTCCACTTGAAACGGGAGAGGAACTCCAGGTTCGTGCCACCGTTCCCACACTCCCCGAGATGTCTCATTCCATTCCACGGAAACCTTTTTTCCCTGCACTGCCTCGACTTTCAAGCTGAGGATCGACTCACACCACGGTGGCATGTGGGACAGCCCTGTGGGAAAGCCTCGTGAGAAAGTCTCCTGAGAAAGCCTCGAGGGAAAGCCACAGATCCCATGATCCACGCGAAGGGAAGCGTGACACTGCTGCTACAGCTCGGGAGGAAAACCCACGTGCATATCCCCACTCGCGAAGAGGAATGACTCCCCTGGGAGACTCCAGAGGTACCCAAGATCCATGTCAGCACTGGAGAGGAATCCTCAGGATCCGGCACAGACTCCACACAAGGTCCCAGGGCCCGGCATCGACGGAGAGGAATCCCGAGAGGCCCCCGAGCAACTGCATGGGGACTGGCCTTTCCTGAGGCCACCAGAGCGGGTCCCTGAGGTCCCAGTCGTAAGTCGAGAGCACCTGCCGCAACTCGAGAAAATCCAGGAGGTTCTCCCCTCCAGGCGAGATGAGGCCCATTTCTGCTGAGGCGTCTCGAGGCTAATCACACCTAACCTCTCGAACTTCCAAAGGGTCCTTCACACCCTTGCTGCAACTCAAGAAGTTCCCCGACATACCCGTCTCCACTCGAGAGGAAGCACGAGAGTCCCGCCCAAATCCAGAGCAGCCCCGTTTCCGCCTCATACCTCGAGCGGAGGGATCCTTTCCCTGCGTGGTCGGGAAAGAATTCCCGGCGTTCCCGTCGCATCTCAAGAGGAGGCGCTCTCCACCGGAAAGGCGAGACGAACTCCAGGGTCTTGCCACCCTTCCCAGAGTCCCCAGATGTCTCAGTCCATTCCAGAGAAACCTGTTTTCCCTGCACTGCGTCGACTTTCAAGCCGAGGATCGACTCACACCACGGTGGCACGTGGGACAGCCCTGTGGAAAGCCTCGTGGAAAAGCCTCTTGGGAAAGCGTCGAGGGAAAGCCACAGATCCGTTGATCCACGCGAAGGGAAGCGTGACACTGCTGCTACAGCTCGGGAGGAAAGCGCACGTGCATGCCCCCACTCGAGTAGAGGACTGACTGCCCTGGGGAGACTCCAGAAGTACACCAAGATCTATGTCAGCACTGGAGAGGAATCCTCAGGTTACAGCACCGACTCCACAAAGACCTTAGGCTCCAACATCAACGGGAGAGGAATCCCGAGAGGCCCCTGAGCTACTCACATGGGGACTGGCCTTTCCTGAGGCCAGCAGTACGGGTCCCTGAGGTCCCCGTCGTAAGTCGAGAGCACCTGCCGCAACTCGAGAAAATCCAGGGGGTTCTCCCCTCCAGGCGAGATGAGGCCCATTTCCACTGAGGCGTCTCGAGGCTAATTACACCTAACCTCTGGAACTTCCAAAGGGTCCTTCACACCCTTGCCGCAACTCAAGAAGTTCCCCGACATGCCCGTCTCCACTCGAGAGGAAGCACGAGAATCCCGCCCACATCCAGAGGAGCCCTGTTTCCTCCTCCTAGCTCGAGGGGAGGGATCCTTTCCCTGCGTGGTCGGGAAAGAATTCCCGGCATTTCCGTCGCATCTCAAGAGGAGGCTCTTTCAACAGGAAAGGCGATAGGAACTCCAGGGTCGTGCAACCATTCCCAGAGTCCCCCAGATATCTCCGTCCGTTCCAGGGAAACCTGTTTTCCCAGCACTGCGTCGACTTTCAATCTGAAGATCGACTCACACCACGGTGGCACGTGGGACAGCCCTGTGGGAAAGCCTCGTGGGAAAGCCTCGAGGGAAAGCCACAGATTCCTTGATCCACGCGAATGGAAGCGCGACAGTGCTGCTACAACTCGAGAGGAAAACGCACGTGCATGCCCCACTCGAGAGGAGGACTGACTCCACTGGGGAGACTCCAGAAGTACCCCAAGATCCATGTCAGCACTGGAGAGGAATCCTCAGGTTCCGGCACCGATTCCACACAAGGTCTTAGGCCCCGGCATCGACGGGAGAGGAATCCCGAGAGGCCCCCTAGCAACTCGCATGGGGACTGGCCTTTCGTGAGGCCACAAGAGCGGGTCCCTGAGGTCCCCGTCGTAAGTCGAGAGCGCCTGCCGCAACTCGAGAAAATCCAGGTGGTTTTCCCCTCCAGGCGAGGTGAGGCCCATTTCCGCTCAGGCATCTCGAGGCAAATCACACCTATCATCTGGAAATTCCAAAGGGTCCTTCACGCCCTTGCTGCACCTCAAGAATTTCCCCGACATACCCGTCTCCACTCGAGAGGAAGCACTAGAGTCCCGCCATATCCAGAGGTGCCCCGTTTGCGCCTCATAGCTCGAGAGGAGGGATCCTGTCCCTGCGAGGTCGGAAAAGAATTTCCGGCATTCCCGTCGCATCCCAAGACGAGGCGCTCTCCACAGGAAAGGCGAGAGGAACTCCAGGGTCGTGCCACCATTGCCAGAGTTCCACTGATGACTCAGTCCATTAAAGGGAAATCTGTTTTCCCAGCACTGCCTCGACTTTCAAGCCGAGGATCGACACACACCAAGGTGGCACGTGGGACAACACTGTGGGAAAGCCTCGTGGGAAAGCATCGTGGGAAAGCCTAGATGGAAAGACACAGATCCCTTGATCCACGCTACGGGAAGCGTGATACTGCTGCTACACCTCGGGTGGAAAGCGCACGTGCATGCCCCCACTCGAGACGAGGACTGACTCCCCTGGGGAGACTCAAGAAGTACCCCAAGATCCATGTCAGCAATGGAGAGGAATCCTCAGGTTCTGGCACCGACTGCACACAAGGTCTTAGGCCCCGGCATCGAAGGGAGAGGAATCCCGAGAGGCCCCTGAGCAACTCGCATGGGGACTGGCCTTTCCTGAGGCCACCAGAGCGGGTCCCTGAGGTCCCCGTCGAAAGTCGAGAGCACCTGCTGAAACTCGAGAAAATCCAGGAGGTTCTCCCCTCCAGGCGAGATGAGGCCCGTTTCCGCTGAGGCCTATCGAGGCTAATCACACCTAACCTCTGGAACTTCCAAAGGGTACATCACACCCTTGCTGCAACTCAAGAAGTTCCCGACATACACGTCGCCACTCGAGAGGAAGCACGAGAGTCCCGCCCACATCCAGAGGAGCCCCGTTTCCGCCTCCTAGCTCGAGAGGAGGGATCCTTTCCCTGCATGGTCGGGAAAGAATTCCCGGCGTTCCCGTCGCATCTCAAGAGGAGGCGCTCTCCACAGGAAAGGCGAGAGGAACTCCAGGGTCGTGACACCATTCCCAGAGTCCCTCAGATGTCTCAGTCCATTCCAGGATAACCTGTTTTTCCTGCACTGCCTCGACTTTCAAGCCGAGGATCGACTCAAACCACGGTGGCACGTGGGACAGCCCTGTGGGAAAGCCTCGTGGGAAAGCCTCGTGGGAAAGCCTCGAGGGAAAGCCACAGATCCGTTGATCCTCGCGAAGAGAAGGGTGACACTGCTGCTACAGCTCGGGTGGAAAGCCCACGTGCATGCCCCCACTCGAGACGAGGACTGACTCCCGTGGGGAGACTCCAGAAGTACCCCAAGATCCATGTCAGCACTGGAGAGGCATCCTCAGGTTCCGGCACTTACTCCACACAAGGTCTTAGGCCCCAGCATCAACGGGAGAGGAAACCCGAGAGGCCCCCGAGAGGTCCCCGAGCAGCTCGCATGGGGACTGGCCTTTCCTGAGGCCACCAGAGTGGGTCCCTGAGGTCCCCGACGTAAGTCGAGAGCACTTGCCGCAACTCGAGAAAATCCAGGAGGTTCTCCCAGCCAGGCGAGATGTGGCCCATTTCCGATGAGGCGTCTCGAGGCTAATCACACCTAAACTCTGGAACTTCCAAAAGGTCCTTCACACCCTTGCTGCAACTCTAGAAGTT
Organism: Capra hircus; assembly: GCF_001704415.2. Taxonomy (NCBI): domain Eukaryota; kingdom Metazoa; phylum Chordata; class Mammalia; order Artiodactyla; family Bovidae; genus Capra; species Capra hircus. The sequence continues at coordinate 5,477 of NW_017196893.1, forward strand.
CCCCGACATACCCGTCTCCACTCGAGAGGAAACACGAGAGTCCCGCCCACATCCAGAAGAGCCCCGTTTCCGCCTCCTAGCTCGAGAGGAGGGATCCTTTCCCTGCGTGGTCGGGAAAGAATTCCCGGCATTTCCGTCGCATCTCAAGAGGAGGCGCTCTCCACAGGAAAGGCGAGAGTAACTCCAGGGTCGTGCCACCATTCGCAGAGTCCCCCAGATGTCTCCGTCCATTCCAGGGAAACCTATTTTCCCTGCACTGCCTCGACGTTCAAGCCGAGGATCGACTCACACCACGGTGGCACGTGAGACAGCCCTGTGGGCAAGCCTCGTGGGAAAGCCTCGTGGGAAAGCCTCGAGGGAAAGCCACAGATCCCTTCATCCACGCGAAGGGAAGGGTGACACTGCTGCGACAGCTCGGGAGGAAAGCGCACGTGCATGCCCCCACTCGAGACGAGGACTGACTCCACTGGGGAGACTCCAGAAGTACCCCAAGATCCATGTCAGCACTGGAGAGGAATCCTCAGGTTCCGGCACCGACTCCACACAAGGTCCTAGGCCCCGGCATCGATGGGAGAGGAATCCCGAGAGGCCCCCGAGCAACTCTCATGGGGACTGGCCTTTCCTGAGGCCACCAGAGCGGGTCCCTGAAGTCCCCGTCGTAGGTCGAGAGCACCTGCCGCAACTCGAGAAAATCCAGGAGGTTCTCCCCTCCAGGCGAGATGAGGCCCATTTCCGCTGAGGTGTCTCGAGGCTATTCACACCTAACCTCTGGAACTTCCAAAGGGTCCTTCACACCCTTGCTGCAACTCAAGAAGTTCCCCGACATACCCGTCTCCACTCGAGAGGAAGCACGAGAGTCCCGCCCACATCCAGAGGAGCCCCGATTCCGCCTCCTAGCTCGAGAGGAGGGATCCTTTCCCTGCGTGGTCGGGAAAGAATTCCCGGCGTTCCCGTCGCATCTCACGTGGAGCCGCTCTCCACAGGAAAGGCGAGAGGAACTCCAGGGTCGTGCCACCATTCCAGAGTCCCCCAGATGTCTCCGTCCATTCCAGGGAAACCTATTTTCCCTGCACTGCCTCGACTTTCAAGCCGAGGATCGACTCACACCACGGTGGCACGTGGGACAGCCCTGTGGGAAAGCCTCGTGGGAAAGCCTCGTGGGAAAGCCCCGAGGGAAAGGCACAGATCCGTTTATCCACGTGAAGGGAAGGGTGACACTGCTGCTACAGCTCGGGAGGAAATCGCACGTGCATGCCCCCACTCGAGACGAGGACTGACTCCACTGGGGAGACTCCAGAAGTACCCCCAGATCCATGTCAGCACTGGAGAGGAATTCTCAGGTTCCTGCACCGGCTCCACACAAGATTTTAGGCCCCGGCATCGACAGGAGAGAAATCCCGAGAGGCCCCCGAGCAACTCGCATGGGGACTGGCCTTTCTGGAGGCCACCAGAGCGGGTCCCTGAGGTCCTCGTCTTAAGTCGAGAGCACCTGCCGCAACTCAAAAAATCCAGTAGGTTCTCCCCTTCAGGCGAGATGAGGCCCATTTCCGCTGAAGCGACTCGAGTCTAGTCACACCTAACCTTTGGAACTTCAAAGGGTCGTTCACACCCTTGCTGCAACTCAAGAAGTTCCCCGACATACCCGTCTCCACTCGACAGGAAGCACTAGAGTCCCGCCCACATACAGAGGAGCCCCGTTTACTCCTCCTAGCCCTGAGAGGAGGGATCCTTTTCCCTGCGTGGTCGGGAAAGAATTCCCGGCGATCCCGTTGCATCTCAAGAGGAGGCGCTCTCCCACAGGAAAGGCGAGACAACTCCAGGATCGTGCCATCATTCCAAGAGTCCCCCAGATATCTCAGTGTGCCGGTGTCCAGCCACGCTGCATCCAGGAATTTGACGGATGGACGGCGTTGACGTTTGAAAGTCTTGTGTATTTATTAATGTAAGATTAGATTAAGAAATTATAGTAGTAAGAAGATTAACTGGAGGGAAAGGCTGAATAGCTAGGTTTACGCGGAAGGCCAATAAAATTCCCGACAAGGAATTTTCTGGCGGACTCTGAAATGGTGGCACGACCTCGAGTTCCTCTGTGACTTTCACACTAGGCTTTCCCACGGGCTTTCCCACGAGTCTTATCCACAGGGCTGTCCCACGTGCCCCGTGGTTTGAGTCGATCCTCGGCTTGAAAGTCGAGGCAGGGCAGGGAAAACAGGTTTCCCTGGAATGGACTGAGACATCTGGGGACACTGGGAATGGTTGCACGACCCTGGAGTTCCTCTCGCCTTTCCTGTGGAGAGCACCTCCTCTTGAGATGCGACGGGACGCCGGGATTCTTTCACACGCAGGGAAAGGATCCCTCCTCTCGAGCTAGGAGGCGGAACGTGGCTCCTTGGATGTGGGCGGGACTCTCGTTCTTCCTCTCGAGTGGAGACGGGTATGTCGGGGATCTTCCTGAGTTGCAGCAAGGGTGTGAAGGACCTTTGGAAGTTCCAGAGGTTAGGTGTGATTAGCCTCGAGACGCCTCAGCGGAAATGGGCCTCATCTCGCCTGGAGGTGAGAACCTCCTGGATTTTTCTCGAGTTGCGGCAGGTGCTCTCGACTTACGACGGGGACCTCAGGGACACGCTTGGTGGCCTCAGGAAAGGCCAGTCCCCATGCGAGTTGCTCTGGGGCCTCTCGGGATTCCTCTCCCTCGATGCCGGGGCCAAATCTTGTGTGGAGTCGGTGCCGGAACCTGAGGATTTCTCTCCAGTGCTGACATGGATCTTGGGGTACTTCTGGGTCTTCCAGGGAGTCAGTCCTCGTCTCGAGTGGGGCATACATTTGCGCTTTCCT